>NW_011889069.1:3228488-3232380 GCF_000151845.1 Pteropus vampyrus | reverse complement strand
AAGGAAAATAAAAAAAGCAAACTCCAGTTAGACATGCGGAAAAGGCTTTAACTACAGCTTTGGGAGGCCCTGAGCCTCCTGTGCACTCCCTGTATAAATGGCAGCATTCTTCCTGGTGGAGAACGGGATAGGAAAGAATGGCCCTGGTCCCCCACGTGCATGTCTGCTGTGACATACTTGATGCCAGTTATCCTTAACAGTTCTACTAGTGGGTCTGAAATGTAAAGACTCTGGCACGTGGGTCGAGCTAAAGCCTGCAGCCCACTCTTTTCTGTGGAATCTACAGGCTCACCTAGGTACAATAAGGTAGACCGGATATCAAGAGTTCTGATACTATGGCACCAGCTCTCGTTGAGTCTGAACCACTCATCTATCTTTTTCATTCCTGAGCCTTCTGTAAGAATAAGGCAACCTGAGGGCTTTTGAGTTACCAAATCCCCTTTCTCATTCTGTCTTATTCCTGGATCCTCACTTTATTTGTGATAATCAGTATTAAAAGCAAACAGAGGGAAATCTTTTGTAATAATTTGGATTTGGGTTCAAATCCCAGCTTTGTCCATTACTAGCTATGTAACTTTTAAACAATCTTATTAACTTCTTTGAACTTCAGTTGTCTCACTTAAAAAAGGATGAGAATAAAAAAATCTACTTCTCTTAATTATTCAAATGAGATATACTCAAAATTGTAAGCTAAACAATGCCATGATCCATTTCTTACTTGCTTTTATATTCACGATACTTGGTAAACTGTCCAGTACATGTTAAGTGTTCAACACCTGTCTAATGATAATGATAAAAGCCAATAGTTTTAGTAATGTATTACAGTAGGTCCTCAAATAACGTGACTTGTTCAATGTTGTTTTGTTTTTAGAATGTTGATGAGATGCCATAGGAACTTAAATCTTGTTTATGTCAATCAGCCTATGACAAAATTGGTTTTGTTTTATGTTGTTTTGCTTAAAGTCACAGAACCTGTGGACCACATTAAGTGAAGACTTACTGTACTATACGGTAGGAATTATGCTATGCATTTTACTCTGATTATAATAATTAACCTTCATAACATATACACACATATGCACACAATGTTTGCAATATCATTAACTCATTTTATAGATTGGTCTTAGAAATTAAGTAATTTGCCTAAAGTCACCCAGTAGTTTTTTAGGTTTTTTAAAATTAGTTTCAAGTATATAGTTTTCAGGTTTTTAACCACCACTTGATGAGTGTCCAGGTTTAGCAAACAGGAGAGTTAAGACAGGTTAAGTGGGAACTGAAGGGTAACCAGAATAGCCAGCACATCATTACCTAGACAGAGTTCTCTGGGGCTTTGTCCCCACTACTTCAATGAGTCTCCTTAACACTTGTGGTAAAGCCCTTTGAAAGTGAGCATTGCAGTGTGAACCCTGCTCTGGTTTGATCAGGATTCAGGTACACATCAATCTCCATCAGGTAGACTCAACTTTATTTGACATCAAAGTGGAAGCTATGCCCATGGGTCTTGGACTCTCCACTGCAGTCCTATTCTACTGGCTGTTATTGAATGGCCATTCTCTGTCTGCCTGTCAAGGGTAAGGTAGCTTCAGTGCTGCTCAGAGACCTATGAAATTCAGGTCTGTAGAATTCCTCATGTCCTCTTGGCCTTAATGGAGAAGTTAGCTAATATGCTGACTGAGAGAGAAGAGAAAATGAGAATAAATTAAGACGGAAGGATAGCTGTTATAGGGGTAGATTTATCAGAACCTGAAAACTCCTGTCTTGGAAAAGCCAATGCTAACCTCACAATAGTCTACTTAGCTCTCTAAGAATCTGACCTTGGAGAATTACTTTGAGCTATCACAATTCCAGTTGGAAATATAAGGCCATTTTATCCCTGCAGTTAGTATCAATTGGAGCATAATCACTAATTCCAGGGTCCAGACAAAAACCTCATGCAAAATATACAAAATAGACCTTTTTAGTACATATTGAGGACTTAGTAAAGTAAAACACACTCTATCCTCTCTGCTGCCAACACACACACACACACACACACACACACACACACACACACACACACACACACAAACTTCCTCTTTTTTTCACACAAAGGTGGGGCAAAATCAAGTAGAAGAAACTACTTTGGTTGTTTTTGGAGGGAAAAAATTTAGTTATGAAGTGACAAGATAGTAAAGCAGAGAGAAAAAGAGGTTCAGTGTTGCACTGTTTTGCTGAGAAAAACAGGAAAAGATGAGCAAGAAATGAGGCTTAATTTTAATGAAGGGAAATTTGCTCCTAAGTAAAGAGATTGCAGGAAGTGGGAGCACATGGGCCTCAAAGAGAAGTAAGGCCTTGCATTATATTATGATGGACAAGATTTTGTTCTTTAAGAAAAAGCCTAAGCACACAAAAGACTGAGAAACAGAAAATGCTGGATGTTGAGTACAAAACAGACGTCTGCAAGGCAGGCAAGAAGGGCCCCACTTTCTTCCCAGATGAGCTCTGTGGAGGTCGATTAAGGATATGCCTTTCTCACTCTGTAATTCCTGTTTTTCTTCCATATGAACACTTTGAACATGCAAAATATGCTGCATATCTTGGCAAGGATTTATCTCTCTTCTCCAGAGTAACTTGATCAAATTTTCCAATTATGGTCCTGGGTTCTTGGGACATCTTTAAAACCTCATTACCAATTATTAGCTATTAGTAGAATTTAAATTATATATAAATACATATGTATTCTAAAATACTAAATGTAGGGATATAAAAATTTATTTGCATGCATTTATACAATCTCACTATTTTTTTGGTTCTTTCTGCATTTTGATAAGTGTTAAAATTTCTTCAGTGGGAATAGAGTTTCGTTGTAGTAAAAAGACAAAAGGTAAATTATCCTCACTCTCTAATTCAAGTTAACAAGCTAACAAGAATCAGAGTACAGTAAGTCCTTACTTAAAGTTGTTGATAGGTTCTTGGAAACTGATACTTATTTCTGGTTACAAAAACATCACAAAACTTTTTAATAAAAATTCAAAACACATCTAATTTTTAACATTAAAATAAATGTGAGGTACACATATATTTAAGAAAAATTAATACATGTGTAAGATAATTTCTTCTAACTGCTTAATCCACTTCAGGGCCACGGGTAGCTGGAGCTTATACCAGCAGCTCAGGGTGCAAGGCAGGACTCACTCTGGACAGGATACCCTTTCATCACAGAGTCACTCACAACCACACCCACACTCACTCAGACTGGTGCAATGTAGACATGCCAGTTCATCTCACCTGCACATCTTTGGGATATGGGAGGAAACCAAGTACCTGGAGAAAACCCACACAGACATAGAGAGAACATACAAACTCTACACAGACAGTGGCTTTTAACCAAGATAATTTTTTTGTTTTCTCATCAATGGTATAATAAAACAATTGAACAAAACCATGTCATGCAAGGATCTGCTGTAATTACACTTATAGGTATTTAAATAGAATTGGCTCTTTGAAAATTAGATCATCCCCCACCTAATAATGCAGTCTGGCAATCTAACATTTGGATGGGTGAACATAGAGGGCAAAAATAGATGCTTTGGTATATATTTATGCTAAAGCAGAACTTCTAATATTTCTTATCATGACAGTGCATCTGAAGCAATACATGGTGGAAACTTATGAGGCTTTATAATACTAGGAAGAGAGTGTGGAGAATTCTGGTGCCACCCTCCCAGAGCTCCACCACTTAGACTGCACTCCAGGACTGTCCCCGGATCTCTTGGGGGATAACTCTTCATGCAGAGGACACATGCAAAGTTTCAAGTATCTAGAATGTAGAATATACTATTTGCAAATCTTAATCATAGATGCAGAAAAAGAAATTCTAGGGATATAGATGGAGATATACTACATGTAGAAT
>NW_011889069.1:3214759-3228118 GCF_000151845.1 Pteropus vampyrus | reverse complement strand
TGAGGATTTCCTTCAAAAAATGATTTTTTCCTTCCCTTCCCAAGCAAGAATGTTTTTTTGTACAGGCCCAGAATTCCTCATTTTCTTAGAAGTTCTAGATAACTTTACATAGCAAAGTTTTTCTTCATCTTGATTCCAGCCCTGCATTCTTAGATAATTAATTTTTTTCACTCTGGCTGAGCAGAGGCAGTATGGCAATAATTACAGTGGTGGCATGCCATCCCTAACTCCTTAACTTTTTAATTTTATTTTATTTTTCTTAATTCTCCAAGAAATGGCTCACACCTTGGATTTGAGCAATATGGAGGCAGAGTCTTCAGACTGTAGAACAAGCAGGACTCAGAAAACATTTGCAGTGAAAAGGAAGAAAAAAGAAAGAAAAAAATACCCTTTTCAAATATTCAGGGAGAGCCACAAAATGCTGAAGTAAATCCTTATCAGGAATTTTAATGAGCAAAATAAAATATGAAATCTGTGTGATTAAAATCAAATCTTCTCCCTTCTGCTCGGCTAGAGCAGGCTGCCAAAACGAAGGCACAAGGAAGGCGCTGGGAGGCCTTTTGTATTTAATTACTGCCAGGGCTTTTTCTCAGTTCAAAGCTCTCTCCCAAGCCCCCACAGGGGTAATAAAGAACTTAAGAGAACAAATAAGCTCCCTTCTGAGTGATTTAGAATCCTGGGCAACAAACAATAAACATTTTAACTGAATTGGAGAGATTCAAGCTAGTCTGGCTTAAAACTTGTGTCCCTGTTGGGGTGGTGAGCATACGTGAAGTTTTGAGGAAGTTAGAAGATTGGACCACTGTCAACCATTCCAGGACCACCTCTCAGTGGCCACTCAATTCTTTTGTTTTATCTCCTCCTTTAATCTCTCCCACAGTTTCTATATGTATCTCAAACCCACACGCTTGGGAGTTGGATAGGGGAGGTGTCCATCTATAATAATCTGGGAATATCTGGAATGTAATATTCATCCCCCATGCCTAGTGACCTGGTTGGTGCCTTGACCCATTTGGAGAAGAGGTGAGTTCCGTCAGCTCAGCTCCTGAGCTCTGGGATACTATCTGAACAGCAGTGGCATTACCCAAGAGGATTCTCTTCAACCCCAGAGAATGTTTTTTGTTAGTGGTTGCAACAGTAACTTTTCTTGAGGTGCCTTTTAGGTGCATGTAAATTTGAGACCCTTATTTCTGTAGCATCTGTCTTTTCAGTTCAAATCACATTATCTTTCCATTTACATTCAGATTTGTTTCAGTTCAAGCAGTGATTCCATCACCTTTGTCCTTTGTGGGGAGCCAGAGTGTTTTGCGTAAGCATTCAAATGGAATAGAACACAAGTGGGGCATGGAGACCTCCAGAAATCCAATTTTCTGCTTCTCAGATAAGGAGGTGACAATTGATATTTTGCCACCAGATACCCCTGTGTAGACCGTGAAGCTGGTGTAACTCTGGCACACACATTTCCCTAGCTGCTCTGTTGTGAGTAGGAGTGAAACAGGAGGCTTGAACCACAGGTATCCATGTCTCTGTACTCGGGGTTTCCAGTATGCCATTGGGATGTTTTTCATCCCAGCTACTTAATCTAACTCATATTGTGTACCCTAATATTAGACATATTAGCAACCTTCTTTTTAATTCAATGTCTATTAATTCAATTTGTATATACTAGGTCTTGTGAAAGTAGTTGTTGAAAGTAAACTCATAATTGCTCAATTATTTGTTTATTCTTCCAACAAATATTTGTTGAGCAAGTATTACGTGTCTGGCCTTGTGCCCATCTCCAGGAATAAAGTAGCAAGCGAGAGGGGAGATGATAGCTTGGACTAAATTGGTGGCAGCAAAGTAAAGAAAATATGGACATAACTAAAAAGTGTTTTGAAGATAGAACCAGGAGCATTAGTTGGTGATTGGATGAGGACAGTGGGTAATCAAGAATTACTACTATACTGTTCTTTTAGTGACTGGGTGAAAGGTGGTACCTATGGACATACCCATAGGTCTTAGGAAAGACTGAGTGAGGACTCCTCTCAAGTACCCAAACAGCTGATGTTTCAAAAATTTTGATTATTAATGCAGTAGCTTAACTGGTGCATATCAGAATTAAGTGGTATGAATTGTGTGTGTGTATGTATATATATGTATATATATAATTGCATGGGACCTACCGCAGTCTTATTGAATCAGATTATTTGGGTGATGAGATCTAAGTATTTCTGTTTGAAAAAGATTCCCAGATGACTTTTTGAATGTCCTCCATTGAAAAACATACTGCTAAAAAGCATAATAAACATATATAGGTATTATATGTTTGTGTGTGGATGTGCATGTGTATCTGTATAACCCAACTATGATATATTTTTAATCTCACAACTGAGTTCTCCAAATACTTTCCCTTAATTAGTCTCTGCCCAATTACTATCAGTCAGTGTCTGTTTAGAGAATGAAAACTGATTTTAATATTGGTCTGAGTAGAGCATAAATAAGTGGACAAATATGCCGAGTGAGAAAGACCATGTGATACATCTTATAGCCATCAGCCATCTTTAAATAATTTAATAATATTGTCTCTTTATCTCTAATTGTTTTAAACTAGCAGCTCTCTCTCACGTAAATACATGAAAATTGGCAGTATGTGTTGATATCAAATCACATGTATAATTTTGAATATTTTTAAAACAGAAGACTTTTCTTTGGTGCTCCAGCTTTTAAGACTATGTGGTTTCTAAATGTCATCCTGCTTGAGTTTTGCACTCAAATGCAGTGATCTGGAACATACCTAATCACATGTTTGAAAAAGTCATGCAGATATTTTCTACAATAGCCACCACTCTGAATCCGCGGGCTCAAATCTGGGTTTCTAATAACTGGCTAGCACTTGGTACATATGTCTGTTCATATATATTTCAATTCGATTAGAGTCAATAGCTAATCTGCATTAATATAAGGTAATAAGACAAATGGGCATTTATTGAACAGGAATTAGAAGCAATGTTGAGAAGCCAGACTTTATGCTTTTGACATATCCAAAACTGCAGTATAATACTCCCATCCAGAGTGGCCCATACTGTGAAAATGTCTTTTCAGGCTCCTCAAAGGCCAAATCCCACCAAACTATAAATAAAGGAAATATTTAGAAACACACACACACACACACACACACGCACGCACGCACGCACAAAAGGGTATCTGCTCTCCCAACCTCATATGTGCTGACAGTCTGATACAATCTATCTTTTGAATACACCACCCAAACCAACGATGAATAAAATCAATTTAACCAAAATCGATGCTCTTTTGTTGAGCTGCTCAAAATCTAAGTGGAAGTGAAACCTTTGAAGCTGCCTTTCCTCAGTAAATGTAGCACTTACTGAGCTTTTGATGGCCACAGGAGCCTGTGGAATCATGAATCTGTGGTAGTACCTTTATTTCAGGAGCTGGAGAGTCATTAGGGAATGGGCAGAAAATGAATAAGTTATGAGTTTTGTTTTTTACAAAATATTTCCTCTTCTCTAGTCCTGAGGCAGCCTGGTGCAGCTATCTCTATATTCTATGTATCTGGGCAGACTGACGGGCCCCATAAAATAGTTTTCTTTGCAGATTTAACATCCAGCAAATACACTGGAGAAAGAAGAGATTGTACAGGACCAGAGACAGCATCCAATTCTAAATTTTTGGGTGACCGATGCCATTTATTTACACATTGGCAAAGTTAGCTAAATGTTTTCCAGATTAAGCATACTTTTTAAGAGTTTTTATTTTAAATTATTAAATAAATATTTTATAAACAAATAAAAAGATGTGAGACATCAGCATTCTGGAATTGGTGAAAATGCATAATTATTTATGAAGAAGGAAGATGACAAGAACAAGAATTAACATTTATAAGATGTTTATTATGGGCTAGGCACTCTGATACTTGCAAATTATTTTAATTACAAGAAACTCTGAGTTAGATGGGGTTATTATTCCCATTTCATGTGTAAGGGATAGATAGAGAATGTCTCAAAATTTCACATAGAAATGAGTGTCAAAACTAAGACTCTAACCCAGTTCTATCAGCCTGACTCCAGGTTCCTGGGATCAAGAAGGACAGCTATTATTAAAAAGAAGGAGAAGAAAGACAAGGGAGAGATGGGGGGAAGAGAATAAAAAAATATATCAAAATTCTCTTTCAAGTAGATTGTCTCTATCGATTAAATGAACCACATAACTGGTGAAGTTGTTAAAAATTAAGTGTGTCATTCAATGAATTTTGGTACATATCAGGGGAAAGTAAAATTTGTATAGCTAAACACATCTAAAATAATCAGTTGAAATGTGAAAATGGGTAATTAGATAGAAGCTTCCCTACCACCTCAATTCATTCAGTGTCTTGATTCAAAACCAATTTCTCTAAGGCATTTCCTGGAAAGTCTTAAATATAGAAGAATGTGGTTCCATGCCAACCTAATGCAAACACCTAGGAAATTTCAAAAAATGCAGTTTTCTCTGAACTACTCAGTTAAATACATTCTGTGGAAGACTTTGTAAGCATGGAGGAATCGCAAGGTCCTTTGGTCACAGTTCTTCCTATAGAATTGTCCCCTTGAGTGGCTGGATGTGGGAGCTGAGCTCTCCTAGGTTGGGGACCCTTCTGACACTGTATTTCTGTGTTTCTTTGTGTGCTTTTATTTTTATTTTTAACTCCCTGAAAAATGATATTAACACTCGGGAAGACTCAGACTTAGAGCAATGGGAAATGCGGCAGAGGAGAGTCTAGAGTGAAAGCAAAACAGTTTCTTTCTTTCTTTTTCTTTCTTTTTCTTTCCTTTCTTTATTTCTTTAGTTGATTAGAGGATCCAGAAAATAAGTGTTGGAGTGATGCTGGTTGCTGGTGATGTTTTAATTCATGAGTAATCCCCCCTTTTGGGAGATCACAGCAGGGTTGCCACTAAGTGCACTAAATTCCAAGTGGTTCTGAGCAAAGAATTTGAACAAAGAATTTTCACCCTGTCAAGAGCTCAAAAGAAGCTTCTCACTGTTGTAGGGGCAGGAACAGCTGGGCGGCCTGTGAGCTGAGCTGTGTGCTGCAATTCAGATGCAGTGCTGGTAAGAAAGGAGGCTCTGATTTTCCATTCACATGCTTCTCACCTGGGTGCACGATGAGCCTGGGTGGCTTGAATGTCTTGACTTGTTGACATGGTGTGCCATGAATTTTAAAAAGAAGCAACCAAAAAGGACAGACTCTGATTACTGTCCTAAGTTAAAATGACCAGGTTTGAAGTAAAGAAGTCTCATCATCTTAGATGGGTGAAATCACTGAGGCTGTGAGGAAAGTAAGTTTGAATATCTACATCAGATTTAGCTTAGCCTTCTAGTCTTGTGAGATTTTAGGCTTCTGGAATGGAGCTGGTGTAATGAAGGTGGCTGTGTTCATGAACACACTAGATGAGTCAGAGTGGCCCAGCCAATAGGATGTGTGTATGTTCTGGTACAACAATATGGTTCTCATAAAATGGCTAGTGTGAAGCACCTGATAGAAAGTGTGGAAATGATGATTATCATGACCTGTGGACTGTTTCCCTGAGTTTTTGTCCACTGAAAAATAGCCCTACCTGTGCTTAAGCTTCCTCATCTGTAAATGGGAATAATAATATTTAGAGTTAGAATTTACTTTATAAGGATTAGAAGTGATTAGAAGTATGCCTGATCATAGATGTGCAATAAACATTAGCAATTGTTATTATTATAACAAAAAGTTATAGAACTGTCTGTTATCATAAGCTTACAATTTTAAGCTAACAACACTGACACACTTATGCATAGCTTACACAAGAGAGGCTTAAGAAACAGAATTTGGATATTCTACTAGAGGCTGCTAATGTGGATATAAAATAAAGAAGACAGTGCAGGTATAGTCACTTACTATTCTGATAGTTGCCAACCTCTCTCATCCAGTTTTAAATTTATCCATGAAGGGTAGTCGGGCAGAAGCAATAGGCAGAGACACATCAGCACACACTCAATAAACATTCCCTAAATATGTGATGGATGCTATCACTAGGATATTCATTTCTACATCCATTGTCACTACTACAATTATTACTTCTGCTAATAATCATAAAGACAACTGAGACTGAACAATGCCCTGGGATAAAGGCTTTTTGTTTCTCAGCAAATAGGTCCAAAGAAAAGAAAATACAAATGCAATTCCTTGCTTTAAGTCAAGGTTAATAAACAAGGTTTGCAAAAATAGCACATCAAAAAAAGTCAAAATTTATGCATTTTGTAGAGAGGGCTGAGTGTATGACATTTCATTTATTTTACGATATGCAAGTTTTCAAATTTTAAAACATCTCTGAAATTGTGATGTCTTTGATTGCTTGTTATAGGTTAATTGGGAGTATTTTTTTCCTTTCTTAGAGGATCGTAAACTAATGGTGTATTTATGAACAATGACATTTTAGATTCAATTAAATATAGTAATTGAACTGAATTGGGAAATAACCATTGAACATTGATTTGATGATGAAATCATAATTTCTTTAATGTTTTACTAGTATTGAATATCCTCACATATATAATACACATGCATACATTTATACTATATTATAAACTTACACATAGTAATGTAAACAAAAATAAAGAACGAGCTATTTAAGACCATAGGTTAAACATTATAAAATACAGCTTCTAATTTCTATTCTATTATCCCCTGATTAAAATAAAAAGGGCCTATGCCTGCATTCTTTCTCTAAACATGTATACTGCTCATGCCCAAGGACTCGACTGTTTGTACATTTGGGGATGCCTTTGTTGCCACTGTGACTGCATCTCTTCTCTCTTTTCTCTCGGCTCCAGCCTCCTTGGTCTTCTTACTCCTATCCAAGCACACAGATATGACATATGTCCCTGCCCCCACAAACTTTGCCTGAAGTGCTGTTCTCCAGACAATCAAGTTTTCACTTCCTCCTTATACTTCCTATCACACCTCTCCCCAACCCCCAGCTTAATTTTCCTACTTTAAATTTATTGCCTTCTGAAACATTATATTACTTTGCTCTCAGTATCCCTTATTAGATGAGGGCTCAAATGAAAACAAGAAATTTTGAATATTTTGTTCTTTTATATCACTGAACCTAGGACAATACCTACCACATAGTAGAAAGTCAATGAATATTTGTTGATTTAGTTCACTAATGATAAAAATATTGATTCTGTGGCTATTTATAATACAGAGGGAGATGAGGAGAGATGTGGAATTGTTTTAAAGTTTCTGCTGTAGCAATAGCCTTAGATATGAATTTCATCTTGGGGTGACTTTGGAAAGAAAGAGGTTTCCTAGTTCAGTGTTGGTGGGGGTTTGCCCAAGCATCAATCGACTTATATGCCAGTGTGTCCGCTCCAAAAACAAAGAACCTTTCAGTGGTCCAGGCTATTTTATAAGCAAAGAAATTTAACAGCACTGAAGTTAATGCAATATCACAAGAGTAATATGTCCAATGCTGACTTGGGCTAATTAACTTTTATTACCATTAGATTCTACTTTAGAAACTGCACAGGCATTAAATTTCATATTTTAAAAGAGAAAAGGTAGATGCATGGCTTTTCTGTTTGAAACCTGTTTGAAACCTTCATTTTTTGAGGTTAAAAATTACTAAATGAAATAGTGCTAGAAAAAGGAGACAGACATCTAATTCATTTTAATGAACTTGCAAGTTTCTTCATTTTACCTTATTCAGCTGGTTTTTACTCGGTTTTGTTTTTAATTCTACAGACTACCCAACACACATGGTGTCTCTTCAAACACACACACACAGACACACATACACATGCTGAGGTGTGGTTTTCAAGGTCCTATCATGTTTAGCAAATATTTCAGATGAACGATATGTTCATCTGTTACACTGATTGCCAAGATTACAGTATGACAACAAACATTATTTGAGGAACAGTAGCTAAAATTATAGCCCAGTTCTGCTGTCTGCAGTGATGAACGGATGCACGTTAATTTCTGCTGTAGTGTCCATTACTTGGGAGCTGAAGACTCTCAGGGCATTAGCATCATAGCCACCAGCCTGGAGGGCTCTGTGGTGGAGACAAATGAGAAGGTGGGCTGCTGGAAAAGCCACACACCCACACCACCCCTTGACTAGGAAGGCTGTAACAATTCAAGTGCCTGGGAAGATGCAAGTGTCTGGTGAAATGGTAGCAGCAAGAAGATTTTTTTTTTTTTTGATATATAGTGCTATTCACTGCTTAATGAATAGTATATGGAAGCCAGCTCACATTTCCAGAACTCAAAAAGATCAGTTGAGGTTTCAAGCTTTTCTCAATAAGCACATATAGAGAAAAAAAAATTACAGTTTTGAATTGTCTAATTTTGACCCAAAGTCACGGGGATTAGGGGTGCAGTTTAGAAGATAGTTTATTAAATCCAATTAATTTTTTGAAAAATCTGAGTGAAAGTCTCTTATGGTGGCTAAATCATTCTGGTAGCATATAAGCAATGGACTTCCTCAAAGTGATGTTAGTTTTCTATCAGTGCTATAATACAGTACCACAAATACAGTGGCTTAAAACAATACAAATTTGTTACCATACAGTTCTGCAGGTTAATAATCTGAGTTGGGTCTTATTTGGCTAAAATTAGGAAGTTTGGCAGGGCTGCACTTCTTTCTGGAGTTCCAGAAGAGATTCCATTTTCCTGTCTTTTCCAACTTCTAAAGACCACCTGCATTTTTTGGCTCATAGTCCCCTTCCACCTTCAAAGCCATATGACGGCATCTCTCTGACCCTACCTCAGTCTCATGTCACTTTCTCTGACCTCAGCCTAGAAAGGTCCTCTACTTTTAAGGATCCATGTGAATGAAATGGGCCCAATGTATAATCTAGGGTAATCTCCCCGTATTTCCATCCTTAACTTAATCTCTTCTACAAACTCCCTTTTGCCATGTAAAGGCGCACATGCACAGGCTCTGGGAATTAGGATGTGGACATGTTTGGGGACATATTCTGCCCACCAAAATAATACCAGAAAGACCCAATGTGATGTTAAATGAAGTCTGCCCCCATTATTTTTAGAGATTATTCATTCATGAAGAGTTAGCATAGCTCAGTGGTTAAAGGCACAGACTTTGGAGTCAGGCAGATGTACATTCAAAACCTAACTGCCTTATTCATTCATTTATTCATTCATTCATTCATCACATAGTTACTGAACGTCTGTAAAGTGCTAAGTTTTTTTTGATCACTAGGGATATAGCAGTGAATAAGACAAATTTATTGCCCAGAAGACATTTATATTTTAGTAAGGAAGGCAGATAGCCTATAAATAAATATATCATGTAATGTCAGACAGTGATAAATACTATAAAGATAAATGGTAGTACAGGCTTATGTTGTCTACGTATAGAAATTACTCAGTATCTGTAGTAATTTTACGTGTTCATTTCATTCATTATTTTATTCATTTATGTCATCATCAAACTTATCATTGGGACACTTGCGAATAAGTGTCCCAAGTTATAGAAGAGTTTTAGTATACATCTTACCCTTTTATCATAAACATAGACCTGGGAAATAGTTGGTGTTTTCTGACCTTGTTGATGCGTAATGTGAGGCTCAAAAAAGTTAAATGACTATTTTATGTTACTTTTTATCAAGTGGTAGAGCAATAAAATGCATTTAGAGTTTTACAGTGTCATCAGTTTAAGTTTGTTTGTTTCAAGTTTCTTTATTCTCTGCCTAAGCCAGTGGTGACCCCTCATAAATTATAAATGAGAGAGGAAAGCTTGGGCTGGGGTTTTAAATACTTTATTTTCCTCCAAATCTGAGATGATTTCTTTGAGCTTCCCTAATTTTCTTTTTGATTATTATGTGACTATTCTATCTTTGATCAATCATTTAAATCTGTGTTTACACAGGCTGAGCAAAGGGAAGAGTTAGACAATTACTCATGCCTTAGAACTAATTTAAACAGCCTATTCAGGGCTCCAGCCTATCCTCTATTATTTCATTCTCTCTGCTCAGATACAACTACTGAGTACATACAGATTGGGTGAAATGAGGGAGATGAGAAAGATCAGAAAATCTGTGAAAACAAGTGTCTTTCAATGAGGTGTTTAGTTGTTGATGTCATTGGTGCTGGTGGTGGGTGTGCTGGGGGAGAGGGTAGTATTTCCATCTGTGGTTAATTAAATGCACCGCATTAGCTACATACATTTATTACTTGAACATATTTGCCATAAAACATTTTGGAAGTAATCTGGATATAAATGCGTTCTCAACCTCTACAGAGGAAAGATATTTAGCATATAACTCTCCAATTGGCTTCCTTCTTTAAGATATCTCCTCTTATAATCTAATGATATGATATGATGATATGATACAAGTGTATACTCTTGAAGTTTCTGTCTTTATCACCCTGGACAGAGGTCAGTTTGCCAGGTCAGATCCTGAGCACTGATCAGATTCTGTGCCGGGGGTTAATGAATCCCACTGTAGTGAATAATATGTTTCACATCAAGTCTACTTCTGTGTCACTTCTACTTTAATTTTTGCCCAACTCTTGGTGGAGAAACACTGTGATGTTATTGTTGTCACAACTATGCAGTTGTAATACTGTCCTCATATTTGCCACTGCCCTGTTTCTATGCCTGAATGCCTGCTTTAATAATTTATCTTATTAAATTACTTCTCCAGTTGTTCCAAAACTTGGCCTTTGCTTTGACCCGCTCCTAGACACTGAACTCAAGTCCCATGGTGTTGATCCTCCTATTTGTTGTCAGGCCACATTCCAAATCTCATCTTAGCTCCTTGAAATATCTCTTTCTGGACCCCTCTGAATCATTTTTTTTAGCACCATGTTTATTGTTCTACCTAGAGCTTATTTCATCCCCTATAGCTGGATTTAGACCAAACATCCCATTCACTGTCCCTAAGCTTTCATTTGAACACCAGCTGGGCTTTTTGCTTTCAAAATCCTAAGACTCCATCACTAATGATGCAATGTTCCTACTTAAAATCTCTAGAAAGTCTGGGCTAAATTCTCAGTGCTTCTAACACACTGAAGGAAAAGCAGTGTATTATATAACAAGAAGAAACAAACTATGCCCTGCATCCTTTCTTCTGATTAGTATCTCCGCCACCCCGCCCCCAACATCTAGGTTAACCACACTTCCTTCCCAACACCTATATCTTGAAGAACTTCAAGGACAAATCCAGTACGTTCAAAGATTATAAATTAAGAATCCATGGCAATACTTTAAAATGATTTTTTTTTCTCGAAGTGTTAGCATGGAAAAATAAAACTGAAAAGGGAAGGGAATGACTAACCCAACAGTGACAGAATAGCATTCTGAACACAATATTCTACTAAATGACATGCAGAAGGAGTTGGAGCTTTGTAATACCTTTTATATTGCTGCCTGCCATCTGGCCAGCAATTGTTAAGCCTAAAATATTCAGGTAAGCTCTTTTTTCCCAGATAGTATAATGTTGTGAGGATTCCAGCAGCCACTTGTCTTTTTAAATACCATTATATTTTACTCTTTTCCAGAACAAACACACTATATTAGCAGGGTATTTGCATAGCACACAGAGAGTTGAAGGTATGGGACAGCACAAGGCAGGATCTTTGCACTGAAAGGACTTGGAAGATGCAAGTAGAATGTTCTGTTTTCATGGAGTTCAGGTTGAGGATCCTTATTTGACATAGACTGACTCATTCCACCTAAATCCTGTCTGGAAACAGTCTTCTTGTGGAAGAATGACTCTTAAGCATTCAGCAAATATGGTAGGAATGAAGCGAGCTCCTATTCGTTGTAGACAAGGCTGAGTGGCAGAGTATTGGACCCCAAGCAAAGCATTTTCTACATTAAAAAATTCTAAGGCTGTTTATTGATTGTTCTACCATTCTCTTAGAAGTGTTGAAAAGAATAAACAGATCAGATATAACCTGATATTATAGCATATAGTATGATTTGTCTTCAGGTATTAATCCTATCAATTACCTAAAATTTTAAACTAGAGGAATAGTCTTTTAAAATAAACCTCACAGAATGACATATGTTTAAAAAGAGGTGTAATGTCTATGTAATCCTGGTGTCCAAGGAGAAGAATTCATTTCTTTCTCCATTCATTCATGCAAACATATGTTAAATACACATTTGTGGGCACATATTATTTGCCAGGCACACTATTAAATGGTAAGAACACAGAAATGAATAAACTAGTATCTTATGTTCCCCTAAAATTTGTGAAATAAGGTTAATGTGAGCAAGAGTTAAATCTAAGTTTCATCCTTTTTTTTTTCTCACCATTCACGTTCTTTCCATATGATTCTATCCATTCTCATGCTTTCAACAAACTTCTGGATGCTGACTACTTCAGAATTTATACTTCCAATTCATCTTTTTCTCTTAGACTCTAGACACATTCATCAAACTGCCTAATTCACGTGTCCATCTGGATGTCCCGGAAGCGCCTCACACTCAGCATATTCCAAAATGAAATCCTCGTTGCCCTCCTAATCCTGCACTCTCACCTGATTTCCCCGTATCGGTAAATGCCACTCATCCTTGAGTCGGTCCTCTCCCTGACATTCTACATCTCATTTATCACTGGTCTTGTAGATTTTGCTATACTTCTATTTATCTCCAGTTCCACTGTCTCCGAGTTTGCTTAATTTTACTTTTTGAATTAAATTTAGAGTATAGAACATTTACAAAAGTAATATACAGGGTCTCACATACCCTTCACACAGTTATCCCTTATGTCAACATCTTGCAAAATCATAGGGTCATTATCAAAACTAAGAAAAATTGACTATGGTACAATCTTATTTTACACAGAGCATATTCAGATTTCACTAATTTTCCTATGAATGTCACTTTTTCATTCCAGGATCCTATGTTTCAATTAGCTGTCATGTCTTTCTTAGTATCTTCCAATCTGTGACAGTTTCTCAGTCTTCTCTTATTTGTGTAACCTTAACACTTTCAAAGAGCACTCTTTATTATTTTGTACAATATCCCACAAAACAAATTTTACTGATAATTTCTAATGATTACTTTGAGATTATGAATTACTGGAAAAGATAGCATGGAAGTTATGTGCTGCTCACAGTTCATAGTATCAGCAGGTACATAATATTGATATGTACCACTCACAAATGATGTTAGCCCTGATGATGTTAAGGTGGTATGGTATCTGCCAGAAATTGCAATTGTAAAGTTATTTTTTCCCTTTGTAAATATTTGGGGAGAGAAACACATCCTGTTTCCACTTTAAATTTTCCCATTAAATTTTACCATCAAATATTGGTAGTATCCTGTGGAAGCGATTATTCCTATAGGCTTCTTGTAATTTTCTGTTTCC
>NW_011889069.1:3208910-3213970 GCF_000151845.1 Pteropus vampyrus | reverse complement strand
CTCTCTCTCTCTCTCTCTTACACACACACACACACACACTTCCTCCACTTCTCCATCCTTCTCACCCAGCCCCCATTTTTCTTTTATTTCCCCAAAGCATTTGTTTGAAACTTTTTTCTCCAATAGTAAGACACCTGGCTCTCTCATTACCTACAATATATTTGCTTATTTGTTTAATCCTAGTATGCAAATAAAATTGTTTCAGAATTTCTTCTCCATTCCTCTATGAGAAAGAAAAGTACCAATTAGAGTATGTTTGGGTATAGTTCTTTTGTTTTTGTTCCTATAGTAATCTGTTGCCTAGATTAAGCCTTCCTCATTTCTCTGCAACTAGACCACTGAAACTGGAATTCCTGGTGATTTTTTTCTACCTCTGATCCATTCTTCACATGGCAGTCAGATTGATTCACCTAAAATAAAAATCAGATTATATTATTCTGGTGCTTAAAATTCTCCAATATCTCCCTTTAGCCCATAAGATAAAGGCTTACATTTTTGTTATTGCATATAAAGTTCTTCCCAATATAGCTCTTATCTAATCATTTGATTATTAGTTCTCTAGCTTCTTCTATTGAAACTGATTCAAAACTCCATGTATGTTCATTGACTGAAAAAAAAAAGAGTATAGTCTTTTGATTAATAAAAATACTCTCAGAGCAATAAGTCCATAAAAATTTGCCTGAAAGGTAAAATAGAAAAGGAAATTTGGAAACAAGGGAAAGGGGAAATAAGATTAGTTGAGCTTCTACTGTAAGCTCAGCACTTTATGAAGGCCTCCTGTTCACTCCAAATGTGGCACAGTTCATGGTGCAGATATTGAAATCAAAACAGACCTAAGTTCAGTCCCAGTTTGCCACTTACTAACTATATCTAAAACCGAAGTTGGTGCTATTGACCTTATACCATCTTCCCTCAACTGGGGCTAAGATTGAGATTCAGAGGAAGTGACATTTAACTTAGTCACGGAGGCTAGTAAAGCATTCACCATAGGCAAATGAGCAGCCAAAATAAATGCTCAGGAAAGGGCGAACAGAATACCTAAAAAACAAACTGCTTACTTCAGTCTTCTCCCGTGTATTCTTTTATATATGCATTATGTACATATACACTGTGTGGTAAGAGACTTTGTAATATAATGTAGTGGGAAGGATACAGAAATCAAAGTTGGAAGTTTTATTTTAGTCTTGGCTATATAATCTTGATCACATCATTTCAACTCCTTGAATCTCAGATTCTTTTGATCTAAAAACCTAAAAGTTGAATTTGATGATTTCTCACATCACTTTCTTCTCTGCTTTTCGGATGTTTCTCACTTTCCCTAGCATTAACTACCAGTGCTTATCCTATTTTGCTGTCTCTGACATTCATTTATTTTTACTTTCAAAATGGACTTATAAATGCTGTGAGATGCTATGCCTATAAAATTCAAAGATGGAGGAGGTGAAGGCTGGTGGCATGAGATAAAGGGAAGCAAAGCTGTGGCCACTAGGTGACTGCGACCAACTACCTCCAATTTCAAATCTGTATCATTACCAAGTTGCTGACTATTCTTAAAGATATCTCAGCTTATCCACTGTATGGGTGATGAAGGGTTATCCACTAACCACACGAAAACTGCCCTGAAGTTGACCAGACAATTTTCAGTTATAGGACAGCCTATTATGTGGCTAGTTGGGTGTGTCTCTATTAAAGATAAAACAAGAAGAAATAGAATCAAATTTTTTGTGGCACAAAAATTTATGCCTGCTATCAGGGGAAACTGATGTAATACAAATCATGAAACTGTATCAAATTGTAGAAAGTCCTTCCCTTTCATCCCCTTCATCATTTATTTTAACTGAGTTGCTAGGAGGTAAAAAGGACTAAATTACTCCCTAAAGGCTGTTTCATTATGTCCTATTTTCATTATGTCCTATAATCACATTTCATTATGTCCTATTTTTCTACAATTATGTAATATTTACATTTTGCCATTGTGTGTTAATAAAAACTATTGTAAAAATTTCACAAAAAATGAGGACTATGGCTTGCATGTATATACTGCTGCCTCTGCTTAGCTGTTCTGTATATTCAAAACTCATATTTTATAGCAATTCATAACGGTAAATGTTCCCTTGTAAATTGAAGTCAAAATCAACTTTGACTAACTGAATCAAATCATTATTCAAACTTAAGAACCATTGCCATTTTCTTAAAACAAAAATGTTTAATTTTGATATTTTGTATTGCTTCTACTTCATTTAGATACATAAAACTTCTCAATTACTTTGCTGAGAGATTCATAGCTTTCCTAGTATACTCAGATATACAGATATCTGTTTGACTGACTTGTAATACATCCTGCAAAAAGACATGAACACATGATTTCAGGACCAAAAACAGACCCTCACGAGTCATTCTATTAATATATGCCAGTTAAGGCAGTTAATAGTTATTTACAGTATTGTGCTGCCAATTCCCTATGTTGCAATATTTAAGAGAGTAGAAAAATAATTCTAATGGTGATATACATTAAAGCACCTTTTCAACTCTAAAAGGCTCTTCAGGCAATGCATTGATGCTCTTTCAGTTGAAATGAAGATGTGAAAGTCCTGATTATTTAAGACTTCTAAATAAGCCATATTTACCAATGTCAAATTACTGGTGAGTTGTTTGACCCTGTATTTATTTCTAATTTCCACAAGCTGTTGGTAAGAGCTGCTGTAAATCAGGTTGCCATTGATCTTGGCTCCCGTTCATGTAATTCTAAGATGAACTGCTTATGATCAACAGAAAAAGACTGCTTCTCTGAAAAGAACACCCGTAGAAGTTCCTAGGATGCCCTGGAAACATGCATGTGTGTTTCTTATTCAGGGAATAGGAGAGGCAGACACCTGTGTATATATATATGTGGGGTAGAGGAAGACCATAAGGTAGATCTATACATCAGGAAATCCAGTGAGTGTGAAGAGTAGTGAAATTTTACCTTAGATAAATCTGGGGAAATTAGGAAAAATGTTAAGCATAGCTTTAATAGAAAACCATTTAAAACTATTTATTTAATTAAAAATAACTATGTATTCATGTGCAAGACACTGAAATGATCCTCAGCGTCAGATTTTCTATACTTTATGATATTTTTGTTTGAGTTCTCTGCTTTTTGGCAGAAGAGAAGTCTCTTCCATCTCCCATAGGGCTTTGACTATTTCCACACACAATGAACATATTTCCGAACCAATTACCCTTTTCCTAAGTTGGCATCCTTGTGTTGTTGTGGTCATTTTTGGAGAAGGGGAAGCCCATAGGTCTGGAGAACAATATAGAAATAGGTATTTATTGAGCGTCCCTAAGATAGTCACTATGCTTTTTGTTTGATGTCGCATATCTTATTTAATCATCACAATATCTCTGCGAGGTATGTATTAAGAGAAAAAGGATTCTTCTCTTTCGATGAGAATAGGAGAAAGAAAATGATTGTGATAAACGGCATAGTTAGGAATCAAACTCTGCTCATTACTGTCCATATAAAAAGCTGTAGGCTGGAAGGGTTGCTTATTCATTCTGAGCTGCAGAGCCTTGAGTGGTATCTTTTTGGCAATTTATAGCACATATCTTTGTGTAGTCGGGTCTCCATACATGTAAGACAGAGTTTAAGAAATTTAGTTATAAAGCAAATTGTCTTATTCTCTTATCAATTCTCATTACATAATTTGCTATTTGTTTTTATTGGGAAAAAGTTCTCAAATAAATTTTTGGTATGAAAAGAGTTAGGTGGTGTTGAAGGTATATGCTTCAGGAAGTTAGATGTCCACTTGAAATGGCAATACTTATGGTCCTTAATCAACCCTACTATTATGTTTGAAGATTTTAGGCTACCTTTTCTCATCTTAGCTCAATACACTTGGAGAATCCCATGTTTTCACATGTTTGCTTTCATGAAAGACTTGGCATCAATGGTTAAGTAAATGGTTCTAGAATCCAAGTGCAAGTTGTAGATAGACAATTATTCTCCCTAGGCATTGCTTCTGCATCTAGAAAATGGAAATGTACCGGTTCCCTGTTCATGGCCTGTTGTAAAGTGTTTTGCATAGTGTCTGCTGTTTGTTGCGTTTATTTCATTAATTTGGTGGCCTGTCAGATCTTTGGTATTCTTTCCAAGGAAAGGGGCAGAAAGCTAAGTTCTATAAATATCGCTTGTTATCCAGGTGCTTTGCTCCCCTCTACTTGTTATCTTAATGATTTAAGAGGTAATATTAAAGTAAAGATAAGCTTCATTTCACAGCAGACATTTGCTGCACTTGAGTCTATATATGTTATATCTTTGGGTTGTGGAATCATACCTTACTTGTGGATTCAACCATCTAGTACAGTGTGCTTCCTCATGTGAACATCTCTAACTTTCAAAGAGCTTAATATAATGGAAATTATAGTACTCAAATTTATCAGATCTATCAGTTAAAATTTTTACACATAAACCTGACTGAAAAAGAGTCATCTTCACACTAAGTTGTTTTGGTAGTTATTAAAGTTTAAATCTACAATCAAGAGCATAGGATGACAGCAATAAGATTTTTTTAGTCTCCAATTTTTCATTTTATGTGAGTAGCACAACGGAATTTGCTTGGTGATTCTATTCTGTAACCTTTTTTTCTACTCAAAAGTGTCCTCTTCCTGTTTTTGTTTTTGCATACTTTCTAGAGTTCTCCTCTTCCCTGTGTTTCAGCTACTCTCTGACCAATAAATTTATGCTGTTTTAAATGACTGATATCAGCTTATTGATAACATGCAATCAATAACAGATCAAGGTTAATTGTAGAGCACAAGTGGTAGCATATTTTCTAAAAGTCTCATTCAACATGAGACATCACTCAAATATCCATTGTAAGGCAAGTCATTAAGAGGATCCGGGTGTTCGTTGTTTTCTTGCTAGATGTTCTAGTTCTATTGTATAGTGAAACACTAAAGAACCAACAGGCCAACTGCAATGAATAGTAGATTCAGCAATGAGCAATCATGAAACTACCCAGCTTATTATTTGCATTCTGTTATGCAGTAGGTAGTTGTAGGTGGAGACTGTGTGA
>NW_011889069.1:3203017-3208410 GCF_000151845.1 Pteropus vampyrus | reverse complement strand
AATTCTTTATAACCAAGATCAGACCAGGTCAACCAATGTTTAGTTATCTTGAACAGTAATTAATATCTAAATACTTTTTTTGTGAGGAGTGTCACTCAATAGGAGAGCTGGAAATTCTAGTACAATGGTAAATTATCTAATCATTTCTAAGCTGCTTATAGTTTAGCAGTATTAGAGGGGAAAAAAGCACTTTGGTTGATCTTTCCTAATTAAATTTATTAAAATGAATATTCATTGTTCTATACCAAAGTGTAATATCACATCCCTTTAACTTGTGAGAATCTCATCTAATCAGCTCAGTTCACAAGAATTTACATTCAGAGAATAGTTGAAATTTTCATGTTAGCCAAAAGAATAGAGAGTGAGTTCTAAATTCCATGGGATTTCAGAATAGTGTCCACATATTTTAAACCAATAATATTAAGAATATTATAACACATATTTTAAACCAAACTTAGCAGTTAATATTGAATAAGATAACATGTGATATTCCCTTCACATGACATGTTAATATTCCTATCACATACAGGATTAATCTGGATTAATCTTGCACATTCTCCTGTCAAGCCCCCTTTAATACCAAAGTGAATCCTATATACTATGTCCAAACTCCAGCTTAAATAACATCTCTTTATTAAACTGTTAACAATTATCTTAGCTCACAATGGACTGATCCTTCTCTTAATGTTTCTGGCACTTATAGTCAATATCATGTAATTTAACACAATAAAGCTTTGGGTTGTCCTTTGATTGGTTAAAGTCTTCCATGTCTTTTCAAGCCTTCCATGTCCCCAACAAAATTGTATTTGTTGAATGGATCTTCTACCATTTGCTTTTTTTAGTGCCTAATGTATAGTGATTTACACTCATGCATATTTGTTACTTGATTCATATAAAGGCTATGAATTCTGAGGATGTTATTGATTAATATTATATTAACTTATTTTTTAAATGCTTCTTCATAGTATTTCATATATATTTAGCACCCAGATTCAAATACTTCCTGATTGCCCCACCCATAAACATACACAAACAAGCAGATATTTCCTCTAAAGGAGTCCATGTACACTATCTAAGCTGTGTGTCAAGAGATCAATTTATATTTTTTTAAGTTAAATATAGATAGTATACAATATTATGTTAGTTATATTAGTTTCTGATGTACAATATAATGATTTGACATTTGTATACCTTGTAGTTTGATCACCCCACTGAATCTGGTAATCATCTGTCACTAAACAAACTTATTACAATATTACTATTTTCCCCCATTTCCACCCATCTCCCCACCCTCTTTTAATTTCCTTTTTTAATCTTATCAACTAAGTTTATATAGATATTTTCTCTGAAATAAAGACTTAAAAACCACATTTACCTAAATATACAGAATGTGTCACACATATCCACCCAAAGCTTCAATAGTATCAATTTTGAAAATCTAGCCTGGAATCTTTATTCATTTTATAGCAAACCTTAGTTCAGTATTTTTGGAGTAAGGCAAAACTGAAAACCTTTAAGCAAACTTTGAACATGTTCTCTACTTTAGCCAACCTTAGTTCCTTATTTCCAATTTGTAGAAAAGTTTGTAAGCAAATTATTTCTAAAATGACAGAGTTTTTCATTTTTTTTATTTCAAAAACTATATATTGCTTGTTGACTACGGGAATAGCATTATGTTAATTGTACTGTGGATGATGCAAAAAACACTAAAATACCATCCACATCTAGTTTGGTGAAACTAGAACAGTTCTGAGAGTGAAAAGGGAGTTATTATAATTATGTCAGAATGATAGGAATAAACTTGGACTGTCTAAGGAAATTCTGTTTGTATCGTTAACCTATACATCGTACTAGTTTCTTATGGCTGCTGTAACAAATTTCCATAAACTTGGTGGTCTGAAATAGAAATTTATTCCCTTACAGTTCCAAAGGTTAGAAGTCCAATATCAGTAATACTGGGCTGAGGTCTATGTGTTTGTAGGGCTGGGCTTTCCAGACACTACAGAGAAGTGTCTGTTTTTTGCTTCTAATGACTGCCGGCATTCCTGGCCTCATGCCTGCATCACTTCAATCTTAGCCTCTTTGGTCACACCATTTTTTTCTTCTTTTATTTTTGTAAGATCTCCCTCTGCTTCCCTCTTGTATGGAAACTCCTGAGGTCATTTAGGGGCCATGAGGATAATCTAAGATAATTGCTCTATCTTAGAATCCTTAACTTAATCATATCTGCAAAGACTTTTTTTCTTTATATTAATTGATGTTTACAAATTCCAGGGATTAGGATCTGATATCTTTGGAAGCCTTTAAAGTTTTTATGGTATCACTAAGAATAAAATTACTTTATTAATTTTATTACTAAAATTAATAAACTTAAGAAATTAGAAACTGGATTTTTTGGAAAACATGGCAGAGTGAGAGATGTCCTCAGATCTCTCCCCTTGAAACAACAACATGCTGAACATCTAAAACTCAACAAAAACACCAAAACTGCACACCAGCACATCTGAGCATGGGATCTGCTCATAAGACCTACCACAGGTCAGAACCCTGGGTGTAGGGCGGTGGATTGGGAGAAATAAAGAAGCTGCCTCTGGCAGCCACTGGAGCTCCTTTCAGGAGGAGGGAAATGATTGAAGGTGCAGCAACTTCTCCGATCAGCCTGCCTGGAAATGCTGGCAGCAGGGCCCAGTCATCAGGGCAGAAAGCAGAAAAGTGGAAGGGGACTACAGAGAAACAACAGCTAATTTTTACCAGGTCTGGTTGCAAAACCGAGGCCGAGCTGTAGCCCCCAACTCCCAACCCAGAGGGCTGCTCCCCCCATACCCTCCGAGACCAATCAGCACAGAGCCCCAGGGGAATCTGAGCGAACACTACAGAAACTGTTGCTAACACTTGCAGGGACTAAAACTGAGAGTAGCAAGTGTGATTAAATATCTACAAGAAAATAAAAAAGACATTTAGGATTTATATAAAGCAGGGATCCAAGAGGCTTGCATGCCACCTACTGGAAACCAAAAGAAAAGTGCCTTCTTTGCAGCAAGCTAAAGAGAGACCTTTATGTAATAAATCTTCTTTCTGGAAAAACAACAGAATACACTTCCATTAATGCTCAGGTGGAGAAATAGTCCATTAAACAACATGAACAACCAAGGTGACAAGGCATCTCAGAAAGAAAGAGAAAAATCTCCAGGAAATAAGCTTATGGGCATAGAAATATGTGAATTAAATGACAGAGAATTCAGAATGTTATTTCTAAAATAACTCAATGAGATCCAAAACAACTCAAATCAGCAATTTCAGGAATTGAAAAAACAACTAGGTGAGCAGAGCAAGGAGATTCAAACCTTCAAAAAGAACGAAATAGAACTTCTGGAGAGGAAGAACACACTGCAAGAGCTGAAAATGAAATAGCAAGCTTAGGAAATAGAATTGACCAAATGGAGGAAAGGATCAGTGATATCAAAGACAGAAATCTAGAAATAAATCAGAAGGAAGAAGAGAGAAACCAAAGAATGAAAAATAATGAAAGACAAATACAAGAACTAGCTGATACCATCAGGAAACATAAGAATAATGGGAATTCTTGAAGAAGAGGAAAAGAAGCAGAGAAGAAGAAAGCATTTTCAGACAATTAGTAGACAAGAATTTCCCAAATCTAAGGAATGAGCTGGAGCTTGGAATTCAAGAAGTCAACAGAACGCCCAATTGTCTCCACCCGAAAAGGCCTTCACAAAGACACATTGTATTAAAATTATCAAAAATCAACAACAAAGAATTCTCAGGGCAGCCAGGGAAAATGAGATGGTAATATATAAAGGAAAACCCATTAGATTATCATCGAACTTCTCAGCTCAAACCTTACAAGCCAGAATCAAATATTTAAACTATTTAGTGAAAGGAACTACCAGCCTAGAATAATGTATCCAGCTAAGCTCTTCTTTAGATATGAAGGAGAAATTAAGACCTTTTCAGACATATAAAAATTGAGGGGATTCTCCACTATGAGACCTGCACTACAGGAAATACTGAAAAGGGTCAGCTCACCTAAAACAAAATAATGAAACAAAAAAAAAAATACAGAATTAGGAATAAAGTGACTATCAGGCAAATAGAAGCAGAGGAGTACAACCCTCACTAAGAACAGGGCATTATAAGCTCAAATAATAATAATAAGAGAATTGCTATAGCAAGATTGTAAGCATACATAGGGACAAATTGAGATAACAGTGACTGAAAAGAAGGCTCAAAGATCCAAATTTGCAAAGGGGAAAGGAGATAAGGCACACACAGAAGAAAATGGACGACTGTATATATATAACTATTCTTTTCATATTTGTAATGGTAACCACACATCAAAGATTCAGAACTGAAGTATATAACATGAAACAAGAAGAACCGGAGGCAAAACCCAGAAAAGCCAATCAAAACAAAGAAAACTGAAACAAGTACAAGGAAACAATGGAAACACCAAGGTACCAGAAAGCAAAAGATAAAATGGCTATAAGAAGACCTAATGTTTCAATAATCGTACTAAATATAAATGGACTGAACTCACCAATAAAAAGGCACAGAGTTGCAGAATGGATCAAAAAACAAAACCCAACCATACGCTACATCCAGGAGACACATCTCAGCTCTAAAGACAACTATAGACTCAAAGTGAAAGGATGGAAAATGATATTTCAAGCAAAAGGCATTCAGAGAAAAGCAGGAGTAGCGGTACTAATATCAGATGAAATAGACTTCAAAATAAAAAAAGGTAAAGAAAGATACTGAAGGACACTTCATAATGAAAAAGGGAATCATGCACCAAGAAGACATAACACTTATTAATATCTATGTTCCCAATCAGGGAGCCCCAAATTATGTAAAGCAATTACTAACAGAACTAAAAGGAGAAACAGACCAAAACACTATCGTAGTAAGGGACCTAAATACTCCACAGTCAGATATGGACAGATCGTCCAAACAGAAAATCGGTAAGGAAATAACATCCTTAAATGACACATTAGACCAACTGGACATAATTGACATATACAGAGCCTTCCATTCCAAAACAGCTGCTTATACATTCTTCTCTAGTGCCCATGGAACATTCTCAAGAATAGACCACATACTGGGACACAGAGATAGCCTCAACAAATATAAAGGATTGAAATCATACCAACCATATTCTGTGATCATAATGCTTTGAAACTAGAGATCCACTGCAAAAAGAAATCAGAACGAAACACAAATACATGCAGATTAAACAACATGTTACTTAAGAATAACTGCTTCAGGGAAAAAATAAAAAGAGAGATCAAGAGATACATAGACACGAATGATAATGATAGTACAACATATCAAAACTTTTGGGACACAGCAAAAGCGGTCATAAGAAGGAAGTTCCT
>NW_011889069.1:3202274-3202967 GCF_000151845.1 Pteropus vampyrus | reverse complement strand
TTCAGGGAAAAAATAAAAAGAGAGATCAAGAGATACATAGACACGAATGATAATGATAGTACAACATATCAAAACTTTTGGGACACAGCAAAAGCGGTCATAAGAAGGAAGTTCCTATCATTACAAGCTTATCTCCAAAAACAAGAACGAGTCCAAATAAACAAGCTAACGCTTCATCTTAAAAAAACAAACAAACAAACAAACAAAAACCCTAGAAAAGGAAGAACAAATGAGGGCTAAAGTCAGCAGAAGAAAAGAAATCGTCAAAATTAGAGCAGAAATAAATTGAAAACAAACAAACAAAAAATAGAAAAAATAAATACAACTAGGAGCTGGTTCTTTGAGAAGGGTAATAAAATTGACAAACCCCTGGCTAGACTCACTAAAGAAAAAAGAGAAAGGACACAAATAAACAAAATTAGGGATAAAAGAAAGGAAATTATGACTGACATCACAGAAATATAAAGGATCATGCAAGAATACTATGAAGAAATATATAATAACAAATTTAATAGCCTAGAAGAAATGGACCAGTACTTAAAAATATATAATCTTCCTAGACTGAATCAAGAAGATCTGGAAAATCTAAATATGGAAATTGAAACAATCGTCAAAAACCTACCAAAAAGTACAAGTCCAGGACCAGATGGTTTCACCAGCGAATTCTACCAAACATTCAAAGAAGATTTAATA
>NW_011889069.1:3096549-3201249 GCF_000151845.1 Pteropus vampyrus | reverse complement strand
TAATAACAAATTTAATAGCCTAGAAGAAATGGACCAGTACTTAAAAATATATAATCTTCCTAGACTGAATCAAGAAGATCTGGAAAATCTAAATATGGAAATTGAAACAATCGTCAAAAACCTACCAAAAAGTACAAGTCCAGGACCAGATGGTTTCACCAGCGAATTCTACCAAACATTCAAAGAAGATTTAATACCTATTCTCCTCAAAAGCTTCCAAAAAATCGAAGAGGAGACAATACTTCCCAACTCATTTTATGAGGCCAATATTACCTTGATACCAAAACCTGCTAAAGATAACACAAAAAAAGAAAACTACAGATCAATATCTCTCATGAACAAAGGTGCAAAAATTTTAAATGAGATACTAGTGAGCCAAATACAGCAACATATTAAAAAGATTATACACCGTGATCACATGGGCTTCATCCCAGGAGCACAGAGATGAGTCAACATATTAAATCGATTAATGTGATACACCACATAAATAAATTAAAAAATAAAAATCATATTATCATATCAATAGATACAAAAAAAGCCTTTGAGAAGATAAAACATCCATTTATGATCAAAACACTTCACAAAAGTGGTATAGAAGGAAAGTATCTTAACATAATAAAGGCCATCTATGACAAACTCTCAGTCAACATTATACTTAATGGCGAAAAACTAAAAACCTTCCCTCTAAGATCAGAAACAAGGCAAGGCTGTTCACTATCGCCACTCTTATTCAATATAACATTGGAGGTCCTAGCGAGTGCAATCAGGCAAGAGAAAGATATAAAAGACATCGAAATAGGAAATGAAGAAATTAAACTGTCACTATTGGCAGATGACATGATTCTCTATATAGAAAACCCTAAAGACTCCACAAGAACGCTACTAGAAACAATAAGCAAATACAGTAAAGCCTCTGGATACAAAATCAATGTTTAAAAATCCATAGCTTTCCTATACTCTAACAAAGAAGCGTCTGAAAAAGAAGTGCAAAAATAATTCCTTTTCCAATTGCAACAAAAAGAATTAAATACTTAGGAATAAATTTAACGAAACATGTGAAGGACCTATATAATGAAAACTACAAGACCCTATTAAATGAAATCGAGGAAGATACAAAGAAATGGAAAGATATTTCATGTTCTTGGTTTGCAAGAATCAACATAGTTAAAATGAACATATTATCTAAAGCATTATACAAATTTAATGCAATCCCCATCAAAATCTCATTGGCCTTTTTTAAAAAAGTAGAACAAAAATCATCAGATTTATATGGAAGCATAAAAGACCCCGAATTGCCAAAGGCATCCTGAGAAAAAAAAAACGAGACTGGAGGCATCACTCTGCCTGACTTCAAATTATACTACAAAACGACAGTAATCAAAACGGTATGGTATTGGCAGCAAAACAGACACATGGACCAGTGGAACAGAATCAAGAGTCCAGAAGTAAACCCATATTTATATGGGCAAATAATTTTTGACACAAAAGTGAGAAACATACAGTGGAGAAAGGAAAGCCTCTTCAATAAATGGTGCTGGGAAAATTGGAAAGCCATCTGCAAAAGAATGAAACTAGATTGTTTTCTATCACCACACACCAAAATTAACTCAAAATGGATTAAGGACCTGAACATAAGATCAGAATCAATACAATGCATAGAAGAAAACATAGGAACTAAACTCAAGGACCTTGGACTTAAAGAGGATTTTATGAATTTGACCTCAAAAGCAAGGGAAGTAAAAGCAAAAATAAATGAATAGAACTACATCAAACTAAAAAGCTTCTGCTCAGCAAAAGAAATCATCACAAGTTAAAGAGACAGCTATTCGAATGGGAAAATATATTTGTAAGCAACGCCTCCGATAAGGGCTTAGTATCCAAAATATACAAAGAACTTATACGACTCAATAACAACAAAAAACAATTCAATCAAAAAATGGGCAGAGGACCTGAACAGACACTTCTCCCTACAGGACATACAAATGGCCAACAAATATATGAAAAGATGCTTAACATCACTAGCTATTAGGGAAATACAAATCAAAACCACAATGAGATACCATCTCACACCTGTTAGAATAGCTATAATCAACAGAACAAGTAATAACAAATGCTGGAGAGGATGTGGAGAAAAAGGAACCCTCATACACTGCAGATGGGACTGAAAATTGGTACAGCCACTATGGAAAACAGTATGGAGATTCATCAAAAAACCAAGAATTGATCTATTATATGATCTAGCAATCCCTCTACTGGGTATTTACCTCAAAGACTTGAAAACCCATATCCGATAAGATATCTGCACACCCATGTTCATAGCAGCACTATTCACAGTGGCCAGGACATGGAAGCAACCTACGTGTCCTACAATAGAAGATTGTCTAAAGAAGCTGTGGTACATATATATAATGAATTATTACTCAGCCATAAGAAGAGATGAAATACTGCCATTTGCAACAACATAGATGGACCTCGAGATAATCATGCTAAGCAAAATAAGCCAGACTGAAAAAGTTGAAAATCACATGATATCACTTATATGTGATATATAAACCTAAAAGCAACAAATGAACAGGACAAACAGAGACTCAGGGACATGGACAATGGACTGGTGGTTACCAGAGGATAGGAGTAGGGAAGGAGGGAAGAGGTAGGCAGGGTAAAAATATAGGGGAGTTGGGGGAGAGTGAAGTGGGTAAAGGGGATCATATATATGGTAGCTGAAGGAAACTGAACTCTAATAACACAATAGAATATATAAATGTCAAATTATAATGTACACCTGAAAATTATATAATTGTATTAATCAATGGTACCCCAATAAACTTAAAATAATAAAAAAATAATAAAAATTAAAAACCATCTTTAGAAATATGCAAGAGTCAGTTCCACATGAGTAGCATGGACAATACTGTTGTGTAGAAGAAACAGAAATCACTTGAACTTAGGATAACCTTACCCTTAAAGAATAGACCGAATTTGAAAAGATGTGAGAGAATTCATTCTAGATAGATAGAGCCTAAGTAAAAGCTTGAGGGAGGAATGAACAGAGATGTTTGGGAGACATAAAGGAAAATACTCTGCCCTGAAAACAGAGTTCACAATGGAAGCAATGAAGATAACTTTGAAAGTTAGGCTGACATCAGAATGTTGGACTTTCCTTATTCCAAGCTTTCCACATTCTCCTACTTTATTTATTCTAAAACTCTTTCACTTCAGTCTCTCTCACTGAAATAAGAGTTTTAGAATAAATAAAGTAGAATAAATACAGTCCACCCTCTTTAAATCTCCATGATTCATCTTTTTCCCTTTGATAATTTTTGTAACTTTATTTCTGCATTTTTTTTTTGTTTCACTTATTTTTCTGCCCTGCCAGGATGATTTCTATTGCTTCTGCATCTTTTCCGAGTTTCACTTATTTTTCTGTCCTTCTAGGATGATTTCTATTCTGCACAACTGTTCTTACTACTTTACTTCGCAAATCACTTGTATTAGACTGTCAGCTCTTTGAAAGAAAGGGCCATAACATGTGTGTCTTTGTCTCTCCAGTTCTAATTAGCACAGGGAGTAATTTATGAGGTGCTCAATGAATACTTTTTGAATGAATGGATATATAGATTTATAACAAGGACACTGAGAGTCCATTGAAAGTCTTTGGTGATTGTAGTGAGGGTGGTTGTGGTATTTGTTCTTAGTCAGATAGTGATTCCCTCCTCTTTTATCGAAAATGAGTTTGAAACTCCTTGGGCACCATCAGGGTGAGCCTAATAAATTTTACCCCTTAATCTACTTATGGGCAAATATTAAAATCATCTTCATTAGAAGCTATATACAGTATGTTCTCTCTACAGATTAAATTCAAAGGTAATATATATGATTTTTCTGTGTCAATTTCTAGTATGTTTTGTCTTACTTCCTTTTTCATATTAATCCATTTTATAATTACCCATTTTCTCTTGTTCTGCCTATAAGCAGTTGAGAAATAGTGATTGGATACTTACTTTTTATGGCCCACAATAATATTGGTTGCTGTAATTAAAGGCGACTTAAGTAGAAGGAATTGGGTATCTGCCCATTAATAAGCAAAATGATATTCATGAGCTACTCAGCCACCATTGAGCTCCCAGATCCAATCCCAATAGCTTTCTATTAAAACAGGGAATTAACCATAGGTACAGCACAGTGGAAGGGCTTAGACAACTAGCTCCTTGGGTCACAACAACAAATTACTTATGAATCAAACCTTTGATTAATAGCTCCAGAATTGCCTCTCTGCTCTGCATAATTAAGTTTCATGGAGTGTTACAATTAACAGCCTTGCTGTCACCCAGGTAGAAACAACCACCATTTATTTGACCAGTAGTTCCAGAAAGTTCTGGGTAGTGAAGAGGAGGCATTTATGACGAGATTAGGTACATTCTGGGGCATAAATTGAATAAGGCTGTAATTACCTTTTAATAAAAAGTAGCAAATATGATGATCTCATGATATCCTTTGAAGTCTCCTTTTTTATTTTTCTGTCAATGTGGATCTAAGAACTCCTTTTCTTACTCCAATAATAGTTATGGTACTGACAAATTTCTAGATATGCATGAAATTTGACAGCTTCCTCTTTCTAATATTTCTTGACCTTTCTGAATCTCCAAAGCATCGGTTGTTTTATATCATTTATTATGGCTGCCTTTGTTATTACGCGAGTAGTCAAACATGTGATGCAGATGTCCAGTAAGCTTCAGACTTTTGGAAATACCTGGGGAAAAAGCCAAGATGTCATTAGAAGTGCTGGCATACAACAAAATGCCAACTGCTTTGTTGGTGGTGAGCAGTCCAGGAATTAGCCGTTCATCAAAGCCAAGGGATTAAAACATGACCAGAAAATATTTCTCTTAGAATTTTTTTTTCTGCAAAATGACATTCCTCTGACACAGTTACTCTCTTAACCAATATTATTTAGATATTAAGTCAGATGAATCAACAGTAGCCAACATAGGGATGAAATACCCTGTTTTAGTCAAGTTTCACTGGATCAATAGGCATAAAGAAATGAATAATATCAACTACTTTTATGAAGTTTACTAGGTGCCAGATACTTTTCTATGGTCTTGTATAAAAATATTTAATGAAGAATTTGCTAAAAAATATTTGTTAGCTTTATCTTTTTTTATCTTTCTTACTTCATTATTCCTTTTACTGTCTCCCTCTTCCTCAATTTGCTCATTTCCTTCCTTCTCCCTTCTCTCATTCCCCTTCTCTATATTTCTTCTTAGACATCTTTATATTGTCTGACATTGATCAAGAGCAAACAATGGGAAAACAGGAAAACTGAATTCAAGTCCTGAAACTGTCATTCTCCATGAGACCAGGTTTTAAGCAAGCGGATTAATTAAACGGGGCCTCGTGTTACTTATTTTTTAAAAGAAGAGGAAAGGGGGAAGACAAAGGGAAAAGGAGAGAAAGAAGAAAGAAGGAAAGGAGAAAAAGGGGGAGGAGGGAGACAAGGAAGAGGGACAGGAGGTGGGAAGAAAGGAGAAAGTAATAATACCTGTCTTACAATAAAATGTCATGAGAATTAAAAGAGACAGTCTGTGAAAACCCTCTGTAAATTACATAGAATGCTATAAATTCCCCTTGTTTTTGTTAACCTTCAAATAAATATTTTCAGGAATTTTACTAAGATTTGAGCTAGACATATTTGAAAGAAAAAAAATAGACTATGCTCTAGACAAATTGGGTGCCTTGTTATGCACTTACCAGGAGGAAAATGCTGCCTTTCCTTGCTAAAAACCCATTTGTCTTGCAAATTTCTATAATGAACAGATTTTGGAATAAGTACCATGTAATATGTGATGACAGTTCTCTCATTTCTTTTTTATTAGTTCCATCTTCTCAACATCTGAATCACATAGCTACAGAACCTCCATAATCATTAAGGCAGCTGGATCATATGCATCCCTTCCCACCTCCCAATTTTTGGCACACAAAGAGTCCCCAGCTAGTCTCTTGTTATAAGGCCCATGTGCTGGTCGCTAAATGCACCTGCATAAGAATGCCAGGTTTAAAAAAAAAAAAAAAAAAAACAGTGAACTGCAGGGCATTTGCAACATTATGCCATTTTCCCACTGACTTTTACCTGAGTACATTTAAAACTTAAATTTTTCTTGGAGCTTGTGGAGAACTTGAGGTTTATTAAATATCTTTTTGATTAAAATAATCATCTCTATGAAACATAATGGGATTGTGATCAACTTTAACTCTTTTTCTTTATCCCTTCTCCCTTTTGTCTTTCCCTAGGTAAGTGATATTTGATTATTGTATTGAACTTCTCAAAGGGAGAGTTCTGAGGCCTACCAATTCTCAGTCATTTTGGAAGGAAGTTACGATTTATCCTCTCCGAGTGATTCCATTTCATCTCTTGGCTCCTGCAGCATGGTGGGGCACATGGAGGTATGGCTATTCACAGTTAATGAGTTTGCTTCTGTTAATGGTAAAAGGAATGTCAGTGTTGGATCAGTGTCAATGATACAATTAAGAGAAATTACTAGGAACTGAATGCCAAAAGACAGTCATTTTACCACTCCATGTTGACTCATTGTATGAGTTGTCATGAATTCTATGTTAATCTATTTACTAAAAATGAACTTCATAAAATATCTAAGTGAATTATAATAATTTCATTTCTACTGAAGACTTCACAACTATTCTTTGTCTTTTTTAAAAATAAGAAAAGAGGTTTAAATATATTTTGTTTATATACCAGTTGGGTATATGAGTGAGTCTGAGAAAAGTCAATTAGTACCTTATTTTCAGATGATGGAGTTCAGCATGCTTAAACATATTGTTGACTACATTTTATAAAACATTAGAAAAATAAAAGTACAGAGGAACAATGAATTATGTAAATCTGAGGACTCAAATTATACATATTTCTTGTGTCTGTAACTTTTGGTATATTGAGTCATTGTACCATAAAATTTGCTGCAGAACTGCTCTATCAACTGTAGGATCAGCATATTTAATGAAATTGTCAAGAGGACCATCAAATTCATGAATCTCAACCCTATAGCACCTGAAGGGGGACTTCTAATGCAGGTGACTGTGAAGGTCAAGCATGATCTAGATGATGATGACTAAATCTGTGCCAGGAGCAAACTGTGATGGTATAACAAACAGTTAACTGCAGAAGGCAGATATGATTACAGTGCATTTTGAGTACTTCTTCTAGAAATCCCCTTTGTCTTCTAAATTGATGGAAACTTTAACCAGGTCTGGCTAAAAGAAATTTCTCACTCTGATTCAAGTAGAAGACATACTTACTCTTCCTCCATCACCCTAGTTTTGTATTATTCACTGACACATTTTTACAATCCATGATAATCTCTTTTATCTTCTTTATTAGACTCAATACATAGAGCATCCTGTTTTCTTTACTTGTTAAAAGATAATTTTCAGAAAAGGTAAAATGATGATTCATATAGAGATAAAAATGAACAATATTTTATTTAACTCATTATTAATGGAGAATCAGGTACATGTTATATGTTTTGAAGAAAAAGTCAAAGAAGTGCAAATGTATACAGAATAAAGGGGTATTTAAATCAGTTTGCAAACAGACATAAAACTAACTTCGTCCAAAGGAGAGAGGGAAATTGACTGAAAGTGAACCAGACAGAATTTATTTGTTTATAGACAGAATTACTTTTGCATTGCAATCAGTTGTCTAAAATTTAGAGTTGTAAAATAGCTGAAAGGCAATGAAAGGCTAGCATGAGATAATCCAGTAGGTATATTCTAAACAGTGCATTGCTTTTCATTAGAAACCTCAGAAATCTTTTTTGCTTATTTTTAATTCCCTTACATAATGAAGGGTGCAGATTTTAAAATGAAAAAAAAAAAAGTATTATCTGCCATATATTCAAATTCTAACTGTCTAATTTTCTATTTATTAAAGATCAGATCTGTGTCATATCTGGAAATTCAGGTGGTACAGTCTTCTTCTTTTTTTTTTTTTTTGGAAACATGTCTACCTTAGTTTTCTGTGACTTCCCTGGAATGCCTGGTTTTACAACTGATATAAGAGAAATTTTAGTATTTGCCTGAAAAAGTATTGTTTCTTAAGAAATATTTGTCCAATAAATAAATTCTTTAAAGCTATGCATTAACTAGACGTTCATTATTTTTTGGTTATTTATTAAGTGACACTGTCAAAGTATCCCTCCAGTGGAAGAACTTGAATTTTAAACTTTCTGCTTGAAGTTCCTTTGTCTTTCAAACATGTTTTATTTATCTTCCTTTTATTTATCTTCCTAAATGGAATGGCGTTCCACAGAACTCATATCTGGTTCATGTCAGTGGGAATATGAGGTGGCTGTTTTACCTTAGCTATGTCATGGCTTTTTCCAAATGTGGATGTGCATCAAACTGTCTCATTCTCCATTTGGGGCCACCTCCCCAAATGAATAGGGACCAGAGGGAAACGAGGTGGCCTAAAATAAAGAGGAGGAAAAAGCAGGCATCCCTTGGTTATGGTAAGATGCCTCACTGGTGTAGCATTATGATTTCATGCCCCAGTCACCAGCATCAGGGGAGTCTGCTGGTCTGCTCTAGTTGATGGGTGTGATTGTCTCTCAGCAGATGTGTTAGAATTTTTTCTATGTGTACTCATTTGCCTCTGCAGAATTCTGCTTCACACTGTTGTCACTGATGAAAATCTCTCTTGGTGGTCTAAAGCTATGGTACCACATAGACTCACAGATGACTTTTTTTAGGAAAGGCGGTGCTTCTTTCCACCACTTCCCAGAAAATCATATCATTTTCACTGTTAGCAGCTCTCTCTGAGATTTCCCTAACTCCTCTCACATAGAATATCCAGCCGTGATACTGAAAGAAGTTTGAAAGTAGGAAAAAAGAAAAAAAAGAAAAAAAAAACTATTCCAATATTTTTCTTTCTCATAAACCATCTAGATATATATTTTTTTAATTTCTGAGATTTTTTTTAAGGTGTAAAGAGGAAGCTCCCAAAGAGAGACTTCTCAGCCAAGACTTCCTACTGACTTGATCAAACTGATGGATACCTGTGTGTCACTGGATTTACCATGTAGGTTTCTATTAGAGTGCTAAAGCTCAATGTCATGAAATTTATCTCAACCTTGAGTTTTTCTTCTTCAAGATAAATTGGAGCCAGAAGGTTTAGTTGACTTGGCTAAGATGTTACAGATGGTCATTGGTGTGATCTAGTCCACAACTCAGATCTATTTACTCTTTCTTATTTCTTTGCTTAATTCTTCATGGCTCATGTGGTAGAAGGATAAGATCCTAAATATTTAGTTATTCATTGGTTAGTAGCCGATTTTTACTGCCAGTTGCATGAAGGGCCCTTAGATCTCTAATAATTATCAATCAAAGGTATATCAGTGATGAGTACCCATTAGCCTGAAATCTATTCACTTTTCCTAAGGGTTCATGGAGATCTGATATAACCAAACTATCTTTAAATTTTAAACAAACAAGAACAAATGCATTTTGTAAAAAGACAAAAAATATGACCATAGATGCTACCTTTTCTCTCTCCCCGTATGCATCCATCTAGGTTACAGAGGCTGTGTGTGTCTCTAGGATGATGGAAAAGAATCAGTGGTTGAAATGGGGGGAGGCAAAGGAGAAAGAGCACATGGCGTTGTGCCTGTCCTTTGTGCATGTTTGCTGGGCCTTCTCAGTTAATGCTGTGTCCTTCCTTTCTCATCCACAAATTCTACCCAGATCTAAAAACAGCTGAGATTTCACAGAAGATATCTCCCATATTGAGATGCAGGATTATCAGGTGGCTGTGACTTATTAAGCTGTGCTTATCTGTGTTCTCAGACTTCTTTATGGAGCAAATACTCATTGGAGTGCATATCTGAGTGTGTCAGCCAGCCCCCACCCCCACTTCATATCTTTCCTTCCTTTCTTTTTAATTCTGCTCTCTCAGTATAACATCATATTTCTCCTTACCTAGCCCACAGTCCACAGAAGAACATCCCCATGTACAAATTTTAGTTGCAGATTGATTTCTAGAATCATGATGAGAAGCTACAAGCAGTATGCCAGGTGGTGGGGAGTGTAATTTAGCTTCCTTATATAACCCTCTGAAGCTCATTCACTGAATGTCACTTTTCCTCAAGTCCACATATTATCTCACTTGAGCAGATGCAATAAGGTAGAAATACAGGGTATTTGGAATGCAGTTTATTAAGACATGTTTTGGAGCCAGTTGGAGGGCACTGGCTGGAAAAGTTAATCATAATAACAACCAATGCATTGACCTGCTTCCTCATCTCTTCTGCCTTGAGGAATTGGAACACACATTGGGCTGCTGTCATTTTAATTCAAGTTATGATTATGATTATGATTTCCCTTTTGGTGTGTGTATCAAACTGTATCCTTTTTATTTTTTAGGAAAACAACAAAATAATATTGAAGGGATCACAGTATAGTCACTGTATTATGTGTGGAGTAACAAAAAACAGATTCCTGGAGGGAGGAAAGGAGCAATTTCGAACCTCTAGGAGATTTTCTTGGCGTTGGAAAAAAACTAAGAAGCCACAATGAAAGAAACAATATTGCATCTATATCGCAATGAGCTTTTCTAGGAGCTGGAAAAGGCATTATCACTCTTGGAGAAAAGGGCTCTCTTCTTTTTCCCCTCCCTTTTGATTTAGACTTCTGTGAGCCAAAGTGTTCCAGTGTTTTAATGGTCTGTTTTAAAGATGAAAAGGGCCCTTATGTGTCAGAACACAAGCCTGTCCTAGCCAGCACGGGGCTTTGTTTGATTATGAAGCTTGTTTGGGATAGATCATATTTTTAAAGCTTCGGCTTTGCTTCGCCGACGGCCATATTGATGTGGCTCTTCAGGATGAGCCTAATAAATAGTTTATAAAACTGTGATACCGTTCTCTTGGGTAATCTACCACTGTGCCTTCACAACTTCAAACTCGTACATCTAGAGTGAACTGTGGCCACAGGCCATGGGTGGGAGGTACCAGGGTGTGTGTGTGTGTGTGTGTGTGTGTGTGTGTGTGTGTGTGTGTGTGTGTGCGCGCGCGCTCAAAAAACCACCTGAACTTTCCTGTGAACATTTTTGAAGAGCAGTGAAGAGTGAAATGTTGAGATCTGGTTTTATTAATGTTGCTCAATCTATGCTAGGATATTCTGGCTGCTGGGAAGGCTGGTGCTCAGAAAAGCTATGGAAAACCCTCCCAAAGTGATTTAAGCCTCTGCGATCTCACCATTTGACATAATATTAAGAAGGAACTGAAAATGGTACAAAGATAGTGAATTGGACTTGCTGGCACTTCAGGGCAGAGATGGGAGAGGTGATAAAGAGCACGGCTCTGCTCACACAGCAGGTAGGACCTGTAATTCCCTTCAGATGCCATTTTAAAATGGACAGTAAATGCTAGCTTTCCAGGGAAAGAGAGGCACTGTGCCCATTAGGGATGCCCTACAGCAGTACCCTGACAGCCAGGGGAAAGGGATGTGGTGAAGATCACAAGGCAATTCATGTAGGAATGCTAGGTTGGAGGAGGTGGGGCTCTGAGATCTGGACTGAATATGGCTCACTCCAACATTAGTAAGTATCTGCACTAGAACAGCAACTGTGCCAGCAGCTCTACATGCATCATCTAGTTCATTTAATGATCATATATTGTCATGAATTTATAGATAAGGAAGTAACTTCAGAGAGGTGTATAGAACAAATAAAAACATAAAAGAACAAGTACAAAAACCCAGATCTTTTGTCTGATTCCACAGCCTTGCACATGCACTATATGTGGAACAAGTAATATCTGTGTTATAGGTAAGCTAAGTAGGCAACTATTTGTAAAATATGATTTAAAAACTTAGGGAAATACCCTTGCCCAGAAATCCTCATTGCTCCAAATATCTGAGCATTTCAGGCTGATAGTCTGAAAACATGTCTCTAGTATATGGATTTAAACATTAAAATTCAAGTGACACTCAACAATGTAAGCTGCTATTTGTTCTTAAAACTCCATTTTTCTGGCCTCACCAGCACAATAGTCAGAACAAGTCTTTCTCAAGCTCTGCCCGAACCCACTCAGTGGGAATGGAAGCTTTTCTAAAAGCTTTTCCAGATAGTCTGGGAACTCAAGGCATGTTGTAATCTATCTGTATAGTAAGCTTTTTGGCTTCTTGTGGTTATCTCTTGTTTTCTGCTCTCCTTCTGTTTAATGTGGTTCCATCTCAAAGCCCACTGTGGAAGGTGGCCCTATGTATACCCAGGGAGCTGCGTTCACATCCTCCTTCACACTTAACGTCACCTCCCATCACACAACCTTCAGTTGTATCCTGTAACAGCTGAGGTACTAGTCTCTTTCTTTCCTGTGGTCCATATAGGGCAGCATGAACTAGCTCTTTTACTTTTTATTTGTTAATTTATTGCAGCCAAAATCACCCTAGGGCTCAGATCCAGGCTAGAGGTGATCTGAGTCACGGACACCATTCTCTGTCAAGGGTCACCTCTCTAATCCAGCATTTATCCACTCTCGTTGAACTCAGCTGTGCAGCTCTCACCATACCTCATTAGATGCCTGACCCTCTAGGTCTTCTGAGAGGCCCAGATAAGCCTGAATGCTAGAGTCAAAGCAGTATAGCCACAAAGGTAGGACTTTCTGATGTTACAGTCAATAGATTTCCCTAAGTGCTCCTTATACATAGGGCTCATTCTAGATGCAGTCATTGTCACTGTGAAAGGAGTGGAAATACTGAGAGCTTTAGAGTAGGTTAAGAAGGGAAGGCTCTGGAAGATGGAATGCTGGGAAAGAGGCTCTCTGTTTTTGCCTGTGGTCACATCATCTTAGGTCCCTCACCCACTTCCACAGTGGTTGGGTGGCTTGGTCAGAACAGCACAAACACTGAGTGGGTGGTAATCCCCAGAGTCTGTGAAGACCCAACATTCTTCACAGTTGTCTTTTGAGGAGGAGAATTATTAGCAAACTTCTATAGACCCTTTTGGAATGATCAAGGAACAGGAAACAAGAATATATATTCTTGTCCAGGCTTATATGTTAACTGTGTGACCTCAGTCAAGTCAATTCAGCATAACTTTCTCAGGCTCACTTTCTTTAACTGTGACTGAGGAATAGCAATACTGACCCTGCTCTTTAAGACAGAACTGATGGTAAAATATATAAATAACGATTACCATTTAAAATTGAATTAAATTGCCATCAAAATATAAAGGAGAAAAAAACCTGAAACCATAAGTATTTGTCTCATCTCTGATGAAAGTTTTCTAAATCAGTGTTCATCATCCAAAACAAACAAACGGTATCAACCTAATCCACTATTTGTCATACCCTCATTTCAACAAAAGCAAACACCATCTAGAATGATGTTTTCACTTTTTCTATTCCAAATTGCTGTCCGAGCCCCTTCTGAGTGTCTTCAATGTATTTCCCATGCATCTGTGATCATGTTCTTTTTAGGAGTTTAACAAAAGCAAAGTGAGCCATGATGGGTTCAACATTGTGTTAGTTGCAGGATGGTATTTAGCTGAGTCCTCTAAGTTTAAGGTACCCAAAGACTATCTTATCTTATCTTTCATCATCTCCCTCAAAATGGTAAGGAGAAATACCCTAAGGGGCAAGGTCAGGTAGATATACATTTTTTGTGTGTGAATTTTTAAATTTATTTTTTAGTTTTAAATTTTTGATTATTTATTTTTTAATTTTAATTTTAATTTTTTAAAATTATAGTTGACATAAAATATTATACTAATTTTAGGCATACAATACAGGGATTAGACATTTATATAATTTATGGAGCATTCATCCCAATAAATCCAGCATCCATCTGACACCATACATCGTTATTACAATAGTACTGACTGTATTCCCCATGCTGTACTCTATATCCCCATGACTATTTTGTAACTGCCAATTTGTACTCCTTAATCCCTTTCCCCTTTACCTATCTGCCCACACCCCAATATGACGACCATCAAAATGCTCTCTGTAAATATGAACTTGTTTCTGTTGTTTGTTTATCCTGCTCTCTAGATTCTACATATGTCATTTGACTGATTTACTCCACTTAACACAATACCCTCTAGATCCATCCATGTTGTTGCACATGGCAAGATTGCATTATATTTTTATGACTAATATTCCATTGTAGATATATCACCTTTTCTTCATCCATTCATCCATTGATAGACACCCAGGTGGCCTCCATATCTTGGTTATTGGAAATAATGTTGCAATGAACATGTGGATTCATGTGTCCCTTCAAAGTAGTGTTTTGGGTTTCTTCAAATAAATACTGAGAAGTGAGATTACTGGGTCCTTCTTTGTCTCTTGCTATAGCCTTTGTCTTAAAGTCTATTTTTTCTGGTATAAGTATTCCTACACTAGTTTTTTGTTTGTTTGTTTCCATTTTTATACAAAACCTTTTTCCAACCCTTTACTTTCAGTCTGTGTGTGTCTTGTGATCTGAAGTGAGTCTCTTGTAGGCAGCATGTGTAAGAGTCTTATTTTCTTATCCATTCAGCTACTCTATCTTTTGATTGGAACAATTAACCCATTTACACTTAAAGTAATTTTTGCTAGATATGTAGTTATTGCCATTTTAGTATTCATATTTTTTATGTGTTATTTATTTTTTTCTCCTTCTTAATGAAGTCCCTTTAACATTTACTACTTAATACTACCTTGGTGGTGATAAACTCCTTTAACTTATTCTTGTCTGGGAAGTTTTTTATCTGTCCTTTGATTCTGAATGATGGCTTTCCTGAGTAGAGTAATCTTGGTTGTATGTCCTTGCTTTTCATCACTTTGAATATTTCCTACCAGTCCCTTCTGGCCTACAAAGTTTCTGTTGAGAAATCAGCTGACAGTCTAATGGGATATCCCTTGTAGGTAACTAACTGTTTTTCTCTTGCTGCTTTTAAGATTCTTCTTTTGTCTTTAATCTTTGGCATTTTAATTATGACGTGTCTTGGTGTGGGCCTGTTTGAGTACATCTTGTTTGGGACTCTCTGAGCTTCCTGGGCTTGTATGTCTATTTCCTTCACCAGATTAGGGAAGTTTTCATTATTATTTCTTGAAATAAGTTTTAAATTCCTAGCTCTCTCTCTTCTCCTTCTGATATTTTTGTGATATGAATGTTGGCATGGTATGCATGATGCTGTCCCAGAGGCCTCTAAAACTATCCTCTTTTATGGGGCGGGAGGGATTATTTTTTCTTGTTGCTGTTCTGATTAATTGTTCGCTGCTACCTTATCTTCTAAATTGCTGATTCAATCATCTACTTCATCTAATTTGCTGTTAATTCATCCTGGTATACTTCATTTAAATTATTGTATTCTTCATTTCTGATTGGTTCTTTTTATGTTTTCTATCTCTACTTTTATGATTTCTATCTCTTTGTTAAAATTCTCGCTGAGTTCCTCTACTCTTCCCCTAAGTTCATTAAGCCCCCTTATAAACAGTATTTTGAACTCTGCATCTGGTGGATTGCTTGTCTCTATTTTGTTCAGTTCTTTTTCTGGAGCTTTGTTCTGTTCTTTTATATAGGAGGTGTTCCTTTGTCTTTTCATTTTGGCTGCCTACTTGTGTTTGTGTCTATGGATTAAGTAGGGCTGCTATGTCTCTTGGACTTAGTAGAGTGCATTTATGTAATAGGTGTGCTGTAGGGCCCAGTGGCACAGTCTTCCCTGGTCACCTGAGCTGGGTACTTTAGATATGTCCCTTTTATGGGTTTTGTGTGCCTCTTGTTGTAGCTGAGCCTTTGTTGCTGTTTGCTCATCAATGGGAGCGTTAACTCTCAGGCTGATTGGTTGAGATGGCTGGCTTTGACCATTGGAGGAGCTATTGTGTAGAGGCTAACTCTACAGAGCAAGATTTTCTCTATCAGGGTTCTAGTGCCTGCCCTGACTGCCCTTTGGGTATGTCATCTTCAGATGTGACCCTAAGTAGTGCTCCAGTTCAGACCAAAGCCAGATACCAGGTGTGCAGCCCAGGGCCTCCTGGGAGGGCTTTGTTGCAGGCCAAGTTCAGTTGCAGCCTGCGCTCTGACTAGGGCCACCTGGCATGAGTCACTAAGCAATCCAAAGATGGCCACCACTCACACTGGGCTTGGAAATACCTTGAGAGGCCAAGCTGCACACAGACTGGTTGCCACTAGTGCCAGGCTTGGAGCTGTTCATCAAGAGGTCAGGATACTCTGAGGCCAGATGCTGCTTATTTAGGTTTTGTGAACCTTTGAGAGATTGTAGGAAAGTGGCAGCATGAGCCAAGACAGGCCGTTTGTAAGGAATATCCACTGGAAGTGACTTGGATGAGCCCAAAAGTTGGGAGGCATAGAGCAAACAGTATTAGCTATGTTGCAAGAGACTCAGGTATGGTTGCTGCCTGTGTCTGCAAGCCGGATAGGAGAGAGCTTAACAAAGGCACAATGCCTTCTGCCAGCACCTCTGTTTGAGAGAAAGCTGCCCCTCCAGCTCTTGCCCCAAAGCCAGGTAATTCACTCCCTCCTCATATACACCTGGTGCCTTTCAAGTCTCTGCCCCAGTGCTGGAGCTTAGAGCGAGTAAGTTCATCACTGAATAAATCTATGTCGGGGCCCTTTAAGAGAAGCACCTGGGGCTCCCCCAGGCTTTCATCTCATTCAGTCACAATCTCTGCTGGTTTTCACAGCCAGAAGTTGTAGAGACTTCCCTTCCTGGCATTGGAACCCTGGGCTGGGAAGCCCAGTGTGGGGCTGGGGCCCCTCACTGCTCCAGAAGTACCTTTGCAGCCGAGATATTTCTCTCGACTCTCAACCACCATACACAGAAGTGAGACCAGCCCATTTTGCATCTCTCCTTCTCCTACCAGTTTTGAAGTGGCTTCTTCCACTGTCCCTAATTGTAGGACTTTTGTTCAGCTAGATTTCAGGTGACTCCCAATAGTTTAGTTCTAATTTTAATGTGGTTGTGAGAGGAGGCAAGTGCAGCATTTACTTTGAAATCTTGTTTATTTCCTAATTGTTTCTTATGCTGAAACTCTACTTTCTCCTCTTTTTTCCCCATGGCTGCTTCCTGCTGACCTGTAAAGGCCTACCTCAGGCATCTTTTCCTTTGGAAATCCTTTTCTGGCTCTAGCAGTCTGCTAAAAGTTCCTTTTCTGTCTTCCCATAGTGTATTCTGCATATCTCTTCCCTAGAAAATTTCACATTCTATTTTTGTCTATTTGTTGGTTGGTTGGGTTTTTTTTTCACCCAACATTCCAAGCAAAGAAACTAGATAATGCTTATAGTTGTTCTGTCCAGTATGGAAATCACCAGCCTTATGTGACTCTTGAACACTTGAAATGCAGCTAGTACACATGTTGAGATGACAATATTTTGAATTAAATAAAATATTTTAGTATTTATCTTTTTTAAACTTTTTACAGTATAGTTGCATTTAAAATTATATTTGTGATATATATATCATATATACATGTATGTGTATATATATACATATGTATATATATGTATGTGTATATATATACATATATATATATCATATTACATTTCTATTAGATAGCTCTGGTCTATAGCATGAAATAAAGGGTCAGATATTTCTCTTCACATTGTTTTTGTTTATATGTTTTCTTCTTTCATCCACCCTCATCCCCTACCCTCCTCCTTTCAGGCAGAGATTTGGAAATATAAAAGATAAACAAGACATTGCCCTTACTCTTTAGTTCTCATGGAGACATATTTTACCTTTGTGAATCCTCTAAACTTCTTCTGCATAGTGCCTACAGTAGAGGTATTCAAAAAATAATTATTGTTTGGTTCATTCATAGATTTATTATTTATCCAGAATTATCCAGAATGGTTTTATGTAGCTCTATTAAAATTATCCCTTTCTTTCATGGAGTTTAGAGTTCTTCATGTTCATTTCATTTGTAAATACATTTATCTCTTAAATACCCTTGAGGTTAGTGAAAGGATAGATAGTCAGGCTCCAGTTTTATTGATGGGCAAATGAATTATACCAAGAATAAATTAGCAACAAAACCAGGATCAGCCATAGATCCTCACATTAAAACATACTTTCTCGTTCAGTTTGTGGACAAAATATCCAATATTCAGAAACTAAGAAAAAAATCAAATGAAATTAAGATTGTATTCAATATTATATCTGGTCCTAAGTACTTTTTCAGCTATTATGCTTTCTCGAGTGTATTTGGGGAAATGGATTTAAAAAACAGATGGGGAGGGGTTAGAAGGAGGCTCTTCTCTCCAAATAGCTGAGTCAATCTGCTCTTTTCCATTGTCTCCCTCTCAAGGAAGCTTACCTTTCCCAATCCCTCTCATTCCTTTGTTCCTCCTCAAGGGTAAGTTCTTATGGAGCTCTGTAACACGTTTATTTGGTGAATATATGTTTTGTGTTCCATTTGTACTATTTTGAGTTGTCAATTATCTTTTGAGCTGCTCCATACATGACTCCTCAGTGCGTCATTTAACTCCTGCAAGGTAGGACCATATGATATACTGTACACTTCTTTGAAGAATAGAATTATATAATGTGCAAGGATTAAGAGAAAGTAAGAACTCAATATGGCTGCGCACTTAATTAAAAAAGATTTTAGAAAATTGCAAAATTTTATATGCCTTTTTTAAGGAGTTAAATCATTAACCAACTGTAGGGTTGTTTCTTAATGTTTATAGATTATTTAAAAATAATTAAGTAAATAGAGCCATGTTAATGAAAAGTAATATAAATGGATCAGATTTTAGCAGAAATAACACTGTTTGCTCTAGCTTGCTCTCTTTAGCTAAATTTCATTTGTAAATACATTTATCTCTTAAATACTCTTGAGGTTAGTGAAAGGATAGATAGTCAGGCTCCAATTTTATTGATGGGCAAGTGAATTATACCAAGAATAAATTAGCAACAAAACCAGGATCAGCCATAGATCCTTTGATATCACCATTCCTCTCCATGTTCCTTTGATATCACCATTCCTCTCCATGTTCACTGTCATTGCCCCTTCCTTAATTCTGGCACTATTCCAAATGAAGCATTGTAATAGATTACAGCAACTAAAACATATCTCTGTGACAAGGATCCTGTGTATAATAGTCTCCAAAGCTCTTCCTCTAGCCTGGCCTTTATTCAAATTTATCCTCCAAACTATCAGCTGAGTGATATTTATAAAGTCACTCCAAGGTTGAGAAGACTTCAGTGTATCCTCATTACTTGTGTGAGAGAATACCCAGATAATTTAAATTGGCATACATGATCCTTCATGCATTGGTTTATGTCTATCTCACTGCTTGTCCCTCCTTCTCATATATCCTCTGCTGAGACATAAATATCTCAATTGGACAGATACTCTTGCTTGACTTGCCTCTCTAATATCAAATATCCTCTTCCACTTCCTGGATCCCCATCTGAAATTTTGTCCTTATTTCACTTCCTTGTGAAATTTCTCATTACTTCAGAAAAAATTAATTATGCCATTCCTTGCATTTCACATTATTCATGTATCTGCCAGTACCTTGAATTGTAAGAAATTGCTGTTCTCCCCATACTCCCCACAGACTCCAAGCTCTCCTCAAGCAGAAATCTTGCCTACTAGCTTCTGTTGGGTAAGAGCCTTCTATGTGTCAGGCATTTTACCTGCACTGTCTCATTTAAACCTTTAATTTTTTTTATGGGCCATATTTTTGTCATTTCCCCAAAGCACAACTAAAACCACGATTTGAATCCGGGTGCATTCTGTTTTAAAGCCTGTGGCCTTTCACCACAACGTGTTACCTTTCTTGATTCAAATTTAGGTCTTTTATGCCTGAACAAGTCCTACTACAGCACTGGTAGTAAACAAAATATAATTAAATGAATGGAGCCAGATTTCCAATGTCCCAATGTCCCTTGAATGAAAAGAAGTATGACTTCCTTCTTGTCTTAGCTCTGCTCTTCTCCTTCCTTTTTCTTCTTTTTTCATCCATTTCCATCTTACTAATCACACGGCCCATTTTTAAATCAATCATTGTTTTTTTGGTTTTTTTTTGTACTGCAAACATCACAAATGTTCCCCCCAGTGGCATCTCCCAAACACCCCTTTTGCTTTCTGACATTTCCAGTTTCCGTTGCCAAGACCCGCTGTGATCCTTGTGACACATAACTGTGCGTGTGAGCTTGAGACAGCCAGAAGGGCCTCTGACAAGACATGCCTTCAGTAAGCTCGTCAGTATGCCTGGTGTAATGAGTTTGCCATTTGAAAGCCCTGATCACAGCTTCTGTTTGGGTTCCTCCTCGCTCTTTGCCTCCCCTCGCCATTTGATATAGATTGGCACAGACCAGGTTTTTCTCATTGTAAGAACATAAAGACATGCATATTCTCAGAATAGGAAAAGGCCACACAACTCAATATATTGACTTCTTTTGTTAATATTTCCAGTGATTCCCCATTTTGGTAAAAGAACTTTGCTAATTACTGATGGCAGCAGGCGAAAGAGTGAGAAAGTTCTTTGGATTCAACTTTTGGATGTTAGAAGTAGAAGGGGTCTGTGAAAGTCTCAGGCCTGACTCTACTTTAGAGATAAAAAAAGTCTGCAAATTTGGAAAGTTTTTTCAAGGCACATAGGTATTTAGAGCTGAGCTCAGATCAGAAAATGGACTTCTTAAAGTTTGGGGCAGCATTCACAGCATTCCCCAAAACTACTGACCACAGCAAAATAAACCTTGTACAAGGTAGGCTTATTCTCCCAACTTGTATTTTAGAATTTATTCAGTGGAGTGGCCATGAGGCCTGGAACTCTCCTTTGACCTATGCTAAAGGCAAAGCTATCTGGTCCCAAGCACAGTGGGAATGCTGTCTGTAATGATGAACACGTAAAATACTTTCATATCTGGTCTTTCCAAGTGAGGCATCCTGTATTCCAAGCTTTCTGCAAGGTGCCCCTAGAGCTAAAAGGGATCCTAGGAAAGGAGTCTGCAGGACAGATCAGCCCACAGTGAACATTTTCTTGTTCAGACAATTGCTCTAGTGCCTCTGTAAAAACACTTTCACTATGAGGCTGGTATAATCAACAGATCAGAACAATACCCACGATGTTTAGGAAGTGAGTGAAATTTTCCAGGGACAGCACCAGACTACTCCTCCTCCCTTGCTCTTTGTGAAACCTGCTTTCTCACTGGTTGCCATTCTGATTACCAGCCGATCCCCAGTCTCAAGAAGTCCTCACTCTGTTGAAATATTTTTTACTCTCAGCACTATATCCCTGGCAGATAGGGAGAATCATAAATGATTCAAGAGGCTCCATTGTTTTCATGCCACTAGGTAACAACTTAGTTCAGTCTCTGCAATCCTTATTGCAATCTTCACTACTTCCCAAAATACTATGTGTCACCTACTAAATGCAAGGTATAGAGAATGCAATTATTCAAACATGGAACTTCAAACAACTGTTGGTCCAAAGTGCAGCTATTAACCGTTGTTCTATATATATATGCATACATACAAGGGGATCCAATTTTGTCTTGAATGTAGTGAGAGGGGGCATCAAAGTAGACTTCTTTAATGATACTTCTCTAAAGCCATTTGGTAATTGACATTTTAGTTAAGGTAATAGAAGTTCTATTAGTTCATTGAAACCACTTTCTCTTTTCCCACTGGTGAAGAATATACAGATCAGTTCCTGCTTGACATTTTTTTTCTACTGCAACATCAGATGATGTTTACATTCTTTACCACTGCCATGGACACTTCTAAGATTTTGCAAAGTTCCAAACATGCTATTTTTAAGGAGAGAAAAGGGCAGGCTGGTAAAAAGACAAAATTTATTTGCAGGGCTCAATTAAGTAAATGAAAAGATGTGATGAAACATATACAGTGGCTTCATATGAAAATGTAAGAAGGTGTCACTCTTTTGTCTGATGAGCATAAGTTCATTGAAAACAGAACCCATGTCTGTCTTGACCCTGCACTCCCAATGTCTATACACAATTTAACTGTTAAGGTTCAATTAATATTTATACCCTATCAGCACCCACTTCTTATTCTGTTTTCTCCCTGTTAGTCCTGCTCTTTTATTTTTATCTGGATTGAGGGATGGCGAGAGAGTTTGGAGAAAAGAGGCACAGATAATGCCCACATGACCGTTTCCTCCAAAGTAAGCAGTTAACTCATTGTGCACCAATATTTATACAAATATCTTCAGCTTCTCTACTAAGTTTTGAGAGAAAACTAAATGTAAAAAATTCTAGATTTTTAAAAAATTCTTTATGAGCAGAGCTATTTTTCATTTCTTTGCTTGAGAAAGGAAAATAATTGAAATGGGGAAATTTTTCATTTCTCTGCCTGCTGTAGAAGGACATTTTTCAGTAGTGATTAAGATTCTCTGAAGTAGTGTATGGCCAGGCCGGCAGAGGCAGCAGCAGAAAGCAGCTGCAGTTGGAACAGAAATGGGAGTGAAGGGGAGAGAGGGTGGGGGCTTCTGTTTGAAAACTGCTCCAAGAGTCATCCTTAGTTCTGCGCAACAGCAGCCGGAGGGAATATCTCTGGCAGGAAGAAATAAAATAGTGTTTGCTGGGCCCAGAGCCTGATTCTCTTTCATCTCCTTAGCCAGACAACAGCTTATCAGGAGCCTTCAGATTGGAAGACAGGAAATTAATGCTGGATTGTAGGGTCATTTGTGCTAAGCTGCCCATGGTTGCTTGGGAGAGCTCAAAGGATCTGAGCTCTTGGCACAACTCTGTGCTTACAGAGAGCAGCACCAGGCATTTGGGAGCAAGAATTTAGACCTCAAAAAAAGGTGACCTGTTTGGAATGGGTCATTGGAATTTTCTTAGCCACAACATGATGCTTACTTTAGACATGGAGATATTGATGACATGTAAAATTTTCTATTTGAGTGGATTTAAAGAGGAAGACTGTTGTTTACTTATTCGTTGTCCAGTGACTGTGGGCCTAGGCTTGGAATTGCTGAGGTTCTCGCTTCAGTTCCTCCTCTCGATCCTGGGCTACCAGTGACAAAGTGAGAAAAACGAGGACTTGATTCTGTGAAATCACCTAGGGTTAGGCACCAGCACTATAATTCAGTGGGTGAATGCACAGGCTTTGGCATGAAACAGATGTGGGTTTTAATTTCCAATCTGCTGTTGACTAGGTAAGTGAAAGTGGGTAAGTCATTTAAAAGCTATAAGCCTCATTTTCTCATTTGTAAAATGAAGATAATATAGGCTTACTGTAATTTCTATGAGTGTTGAATTTGGAACATTTGAGTTAAGATACCTCTGTTTTTCTCACCATTGAATTTGGAATCAATTCAGTAAATGATAGGCAGATTTTTTTAAAAAGAAACACACAAAAATAGGTTTATTTCCATAGGTTTATTTCCATAGGTTTATTTCCATTATTTCCATTAGAAAACATAGTTTGGACCTACAGCTAAAATTAGGCTTCCCAATATCCTCAAAAGGAAACTCACATGTCCAGAACCACAGCTTCCTATGTCAATCCTCCCTTCTCTTAACCCCTTGCCCCTCCTCACACATATACTATGGTTATTCCTTTAGGAGGGAGAAATTCTCTCATTGAAACATAACATGAGGAAAATATGAATCTAAGCTGACAATGAGAAAAGTGGGTCATGTAGATACTGCTCCCCCATATTTGTAGTATTATTATTTTATTGATATTGTTTTTCACCTTTGTGTATTTATTAAAGATTGGATTTATTAAACATACTTTTTAAGGGAAAACAAAGCAAAATAATAAAAACAACGAAAACCTACTCATTGCATGTTTTCTTCACTTCCTACTGTCTTTGTGTTTCATAGGGACCTGAAGGAAGAAATTGATATGCATGTTTTATTTTTTTAGTAATGGCATCTGTGTGCTTTCTATGTCAAGAGATCCAAGACTGATATTTAAGCAGTCTTAAAAGAGCTAGTCATGGTGGAAGCTAAATATATACTACTATGGAACAATGGATATTAAGGCCAGGATATTGAGAACTTACTCTCACAGGCTCATAGAATCATACTTACAAAACCATAAAATTGAAAATGGCTGTGGTAGCATTTCAGAAATTACTTTAATCCTATTGTCAGTATACATGCTTAAATCCTCTCTCTCTACTATATACTAGTTATATACTAGTTCAAATAGCATATGAACACATGTGTGGGCTGACCTCACAGAGTGGGATTTGCCTCAGTGGGCTCACATGCCTGTTGAGACCAACCTTTGAGTGGGCTGCTTGTGGGGCTAATCAGGTAATACTCTATTGTGGTCTGAAGCCCACCTCCATCTGTGTTGGTTCTTTCGCCCCTTGGGAGGGTCTTCCATGCAGGCCAAGGTCAATTGCTGCCTGTGACCAATCCGGGGCTATCTGGTGGGAGCTACAAAACTATCTGCAGTTGTTTGTTGCCTATGCTGGACTGGAGGTGTGTAAGAGAGGCCACACTACAAACCAAGGCCAGATGCCACCAGTACTGGGCCTGGGGCAGCTCACCAAAAGGCCCAGAGTACCCCAAGGCCTGAGGCCACCTTCCAGCTGCTTTAAGGTTCAGCCACTGAAAGAGCCTTGGGCAGTACACAAGTTGGATGAGGTAGGGTCCCAGGTAGTCACCAGGGTGGCGTGAGTGGTGCTTACCAGTTTAGTGCAGATTCAGGTTTGGCATCAGTGCTCAGCTTGGTGCCACTTGCAAAAGTCTCAGATCGCACCAAGGCCAGCCACCACCTGCCTAGGTCTCATAGACCTCCAAGGTGTGTCCAAGAAAGGCTGCAGCTTGGGCTGGGGCTAGTTGCCCACAATCCAAAATGTCTCTGGTGGCACGCATGAGCTGAGGTCTGCTGATTGCTAATGAAAAGCTTCCTACCATATATGGGGCAGGGCTGGTTGCTCAGTCACTCAAATTCTTTTGCTGGTGGTATGCGAGTTGGGTGGGGCAGGGTCCCAAGGAGTCACCATGGTGGAGTGAGCAGAGTTCACTAGGTCAATGCAGATCTAGCTTTGGGGTGTGGGAGGAGGGTTCAACACAAGTAAAATGGCACCCACCTGTAGGCTACGCAGGAGGAGGGCTCAACACATGGATAATAGCAGCTGTTTTTCTAGCCGTCTTCCTGACATCACACAACTAAGTTTTTCCCTGTATGTCTCTGGTACTTCCTGAGTCGCCGTTTCTCTGCCGGAGCCTAGGGTAAATGCCTGCGAGTGAGTGTGTTTTTGTGTGGGCCTTTTAAGAGGACATCTGGGTTTCTAGCAGCCTTCTGTTTCACCTAGATGGTTGGAATGCCCGCTGATTTTCATAGACAAATTTTGTGAAGACTTTTCTTCCTGGCACTGGAACCCTAGGCTGGGGAGCTCAGTGTGGAGCTGGGGCCCCGCCCTCTTCCAGGGGCATCTCCACAGCCTAACTGTCCCTCCCAATGCTCAAGTGCCATATGTGAGTGTGGAGCCAGCCTGTTTTATGTCTCTGCCCTTCCTGCCAGCCTCAATGCGGCCTCTTTTTATAACCTTAGTTTAGGAATTCTGTTTAGCTAGTCTTCAGATAGTTTTCTGGGTTGATTGTTTTATAATTTAGTTATAATGTTAATGTTATGGGAGGAGACAAGCATAGCATTTATTCACTCTGTCATCTTGACTGGAACTGTCCAGTAACTTATTACATTTGATAGCTGGACTCGATAAGTATTTGAAGGAGAGGTCAATCAAGGATAAGGAGAAATCAAAAATGAGTAAGTACTAAGTTTTTGAGTCTGTGTGGCTTGGCCTACAGAAAGAGAGAGTGGTTCTGAAGTCTGTTACAATAAACAAAATTAAGGATATCAGGAAATAAAATTTCTTTGTGGCTAAAGTAAAGGAGTAGATAAACTTAAAATGCGTATAGAACATCAATAGATTAGGTAGATGATAAATAGGTAGATAGATAGATGATAGATATAAAAAATGGAAATATATCTGAAACTTGGGAGAGATTTGGAAATCTTCTGAACAAAGGAAACAAGTAAAGACATTGAAATGGATGAAGTCATTCAAAGATTTTGCATAATACCTAAAACTACTGAAGGATAATGGAGGTGAATGAGAGAGACCTGTTACAGAAGATAAAAAAATAATACTCTGTGTGATCAAACGTCCTTGGTATCATGAGAAAGAGCATTTAAAAAGAAAAGGATTATCGACAATGTCAGATACTATTGATATTGAGAAAAATGAGAAATAATTTAATAATTAAGAAATCCTCAGGGATTTAGAATATTTTTACATGCCAGTGTGCTAGGGATTAAGAAGTGGATGTGTATGGGGTAAAGACAGTAATAATCTTTTAAGAAGACAGAGGTAAAACATAGGGAAAGAGAAAGTCTGTGGAGTTCTTTGTTGGTTTAATATGTATATGTATATGTATATAATCTTAGACTATAGCATGTTTACAGGTGAAGTAAAGAAGAATGAAAGAAATAGAAGATCTACAAGTGGGAAAGGACCTGAAGGATCTGGATTGATGAGCCAAGAGCAAGGGAGGAAAGAAATGAGAACAAAGAGGGATAGATATGAATTTACTGTTAGTAGGAAGAAGTGGGGAGGTGGTCATCTCTAAAAGGGACGTTTAGAAAGAAGTGAGGTTTGCAACGATAATGCAGAGAACACAGTAAGAAGTTCTTGAAAACAGTAAAGGGAACTCAGGAAGCAAGAGCTCAGCTGAAGCCGCTATTCACCACCACCAGCTATTTCGTATTTTGCTCTTTTCGTTTGTATAACATATTAGACTTGCTAAGGTCAGAATTTGTTTTTTAGTATTTTGCTTTGGGATGTTAATTACTCACCTGTATATTATTAATAAATACATTCCTAATCATATTGACACTTCTGAAGAAGATTTCTAAAGTAATAATTGTCATTCATAAAACATTTGCTAAAACAGAGAAATACGTTCTTGATTCCATGATTTGTATTTTTTCAAAACCTGTTTTTGATTTTTAGGGAGTCATTCATTACATATACTGATTCTTGGGATTAATTTTATCTTGAACCTTCAGCTACTTTTTATTCTTTAACCATCCCTATTCTTTTCTGTTTTCTATTTGGTCATTCTTTAGTGAGGATGTGGCCAACCTAAATATCTCAGGAATGAAAAATATGCCTAAGGGATAAAAAAAAAATAGTTTGAGTACTTTAATGACATGGACTTCAAGAAAAGAGATGGTAACAGAGTCAACAATTATTCATACAACTCTTCCTTTCACCAACAAATATTTATTAAACACTCATATAGTGGGCACTTTGCTTAGTGCAAGGAATACTTGGTGAATAAAAAGATCTTCAGCTCCCAATACTCTTAGTATCTAGCAGAGAAAGGGAATATTTTCACCTATGACATACTAATCTCAAATTGTCATTCTCCTGGTGGGACTGGAGCTCATACCATGTTTATGGAGGCAAAACAAGATGGATGGTGATACTAATCTCGAGGTCAGCGGTTTCTAAATGCTGATGCATGAACTGATGCTGGTCTATGATGAAGCCTCTCGCCTATGGAGGAAGAGAAAAATAAGGAGATGAAAGTCAATGGAAGGTTGCCAGCATCCTGTCATGTCAACATCTGTCTTTCAAGCTGAGATTACATACTCCCTCTCTGTGACATGAAAATGTCCCCTTCATTTTTAGCAATTAACGATGAGACAAAATAGACATTTTACTTGGCAAAATAAAAGGGTTGCCACCTAATATCTATCTTCTTTTCCATTAAAATTTTACTGGTCTCTAAAGCCCAAACTCTGGGAAGTTCCATTCAAAATGATCCAGTTACTCAGTATACACATATTTTTTAAGGAAAAAAAAAAACCTCCATTGGCATAATCCAGGTTGGATGTTGACAATTGATACATTTTTCTTTTATTTATCCAGTCTCCTTTGCCTGGATAGAGTGTAAATTCTGCCAAGCAGACTCAACATGAAGCTGAAATGTGCCTTGTCAGTAAATCAATTTAATTGCTAATTGCACCAGACCCAGAAATGTTCTTAAGGCATCTAAAATCATAACTGCCTCTCTGACCCTAAGGACAGGAGACATAAGTTTGAAAGACAAAATCTAAGTTAAATGTCTCAAGGCAAATTTTAAAAAAATGACTTCCAGGGTTTCTAAAAGAGGGAAGGACTCAAGCTATCCAGCTGAATCATGTTTTCCCTTTATCTCTCTGGCTCTTTGTCTTTTGTAGTATTTGAAGTGGAAATTCTAAGAGAAAAATGAAAGTTGAGGTTAAACTTGACTAATTATTTTTTCTAAAAAGCTTTATGGCTTGATATGGAAATGGCAACATGGGGCCACTGTCAGCTGGACTCCAAGCTTCTAGAAGCTGGGGGTTAATTTTGTTAATCATGTATCCTCCCCAAACTAGCATTTCTGTGCTAGATGAGTTTTCTAGGGCTACTGTAACAAAATGCCACAAACTCGGTGGTTTAACGTCACCAAAGTTTATGGTCTCTCATATCTGGAGGCTAGAATTCCAAAATCAAGGTGTTAGCAGGGCCCTGCTGCCTCTGAAACCTATGGAGGAGGGTCTTTGCTTGCTTTTCCCAGCTTGTTTTACCCAAAATCTTTGGTGTTTTTTGGCTTGCAGGTACATCAATCACTGCCTCCCATTGTCACATGGCCTTCTTCCCTCATGAGACTGTTTCTGTGTCTCTTCTGTTCTTAAAAGAACACTAGGCATATTGACTTAAGAGCTCATACTACTCCACTATGACCTTATCTTAATAATTACAATCACTACCAGCCTATAGCCAAATATGATCATATTCTGAAGTACTGGGTATTAAGACTTCAACATATCTGTTTCAAGGACACTATTCAACCCATAAAAAGTACTCTTATAAATATATAAATAAATGATTTTTTAAACCACTACCAGTTAGAATTTGGGCTGTGAACATGACAGAGAGTCAACAGAGAAGTGTTTACTTTCCTGCAGGTATGTGTATATAAGTATATTTTTATATATTTGTATATCACATATGTATAATAGTTAAGGTTATATTAAATTTTTTAGTGTGTGCTTTTGAAAGATCTAACATATGGATTTTGAAGTAGTAATAATTAAACTTGAACATATTGCAGATCTTGCCCATGGTCTTATAATTTGTTGCACTCATGAGATTTTTCCTTATTGAAAGATCCCCATTTATACTGAGGGAAATCAGCTTGCAGTGGGACCATTTCCTCCTAAAATAATCAAGTATTTCTGAGTCTGAGAGGGTCTCCAAATAGGTAAGTGGTTCATTTTTTAGGAAACTGGGCTCATTCTTTCTACAGAAGAAAGACCATTTCTCTTTAGCTTCTGTCTTAACTCCCTTGAGGGACTAGTTAAAGCCCAAGAAGAATTTTTACTGATTAATTTTTTTAAAGTTTTTGAAAAACGAACAAACAAACAAACAAACTTCTGTCTCCTGAACTCCAATTTTCCAAGAGAAAGAACAGAAAGTCCTCACATTATTACAGTCGTGACCTTTCATGCAGAGGCTTAATGAGACAGAGGAAACGTGTTGAGAGATGTGTAGGGCGGGGGCAATTCTCAGCTCCATAGAATGCCGCAGGACTGTAGAGAAGGATTTGGTGTGTACTTGAGGATGCTGATCCTCAATCCCCCCGACCCCATGCCCTTAACTCTCCAGTGAGCACACTTGTTCACATATAGTATTTGTTACTTTGCATGTCTTCTCAGAGCTCAGAAGCCCGTTACTCTTTCTAGCTTGCTCTTAGGGCACTTGCTTCCCTTTTAACCCCTCTCCATTCTTCTTACTTTTTTAGGTGCCTGAGAGAAAGTGCCGATTTGTATCTGCATTTTGACACCAGTTAGAATAAAATAAATAGGATGGTCTCACATATTAACAAGCTTTTAATTTCCTTGCACGGTGATGCTCACTTATAGCGGTCCACTGTCTCTTGTTTTGCCCAGCTCTCAAAACCCTTGGCAGCCTTCTGAGACTAAAGGCAGAGCTCTTGAATAATCTAAACCCAGCAAGAAATCACTATCTCAGCAGCAGGCTGAAGTTCTAGACTATCATCTTGCTAAGAGCAAAGGGAAATTTTGATTTAAAGGAAGGCCCTGAATATTCCAAGGAGTGAAAGTGATAACGGTTCCTCCACCCCCTGCTGACTCACCATTTTATAGAAACTTGGCATTTCCATGTCCTGTTCATTTGTTTGTACTTGAATATTTTGTCAAAGTCTTTCAGAAAGAGGTGTTCTTTAGTAAGAAATGCACTGAAGCTATAAAAGTGAACAAGTTAGTGTATATTTGTGAGTTTGGTGAAATAAGAAAGATGTCTTCTCAGCATGTGATCCTGCATGTTCAGACCTGGCTCACCAGCCACCTCTCCCAGTCACTCCTACCCCTCACCTCTCTTCGTGTTGACTCATGCTATGCAGCAGACCATCACCCTTGGGGCTAACGGGAAATGGCCATGCTTTCCATGTGACCACATGGAAACGCTGGCTCAGAAACACAAATACAATTCCATGCCAAGGAATACTGCTTAAAAGTAGTGTTACATATATGGAAAATCTACATCCTGATATATGCTCCATAAATATACTACCTTGTCGGTCTGATTGCAGCATATTTTATTTAGTCAATAATCCTGTATCACATGTATGATAATATGTAATTGCAGTTTGCGGGATGTTCTGAGCTATTAGATTTTTTTCTTGTTTTTCTATTATCAAATTGCATTTGTCTTTCACTCTTTTTTTTTTTTCAGTTCAAATGTCCTGCAACTGCTTAAATATAGACTAGTTCAACTTGCCATTTATCACTAATCCTAAATATCCCAGCAGGCAGTATAAGAGCTAAGAGCAGGAGCATCTACTAAGAGTCTAACTATGGATTAGGTAATGTTGTGATGCAGTTAGTGGCTAGATATGAAGCAACCACCTACCCTCAGGAATGGTGCCTGAGCTCAGAGAGCTTATGCCTAGATGAATACCTATAGTACTGAGCACTAATGAGGACATGGGTGGGTGTCCAACCCAAACATATTGCATTATTTCATTATATGTTTGTCTCTTGGTTTGCCTGAGCAATTTAGGTGCAGAAACTGTATGTTTTCATCTTCATAACCCTTGCAGTTAGCATACTGCCTGGTGCATAACAAGTGCTCACCTGATTTTGTGGAATGAATAGAACACAAAAGAACGAACAAAGAAGTCTTTCTTGATTTGGTACAGCATATCAGTGTATAACTGACTTAGGTATAAGGCACTATTCTAGTGGCACTTTTATATCTGTACTAGTTTCTGGAGCATTGCCAGAGAGTAGTAATATTGCATAAGAGTAAGAATATCAGTTCTAAAGATTATGGTTTCTAAGCTTCAGTTACTTCCACTGTAAAATGGAAACAACACTAGTATTTTATAATATTGTATGTACTCAGTGAAATAATGCATGTATTTAGCATAGTTCACACAGATAGTAAGTGCTGCTTAAACAGAAGCTAATTAATGTCATAATTATTATTAATGATTATGATGATATCCTTTCCTCTTACCATATCATCATCCTACTAAAATTTTTGGTCTTTAATATGTTTAGGTCCCATTTACCTTCGTGTTTTTGGTTTAGATTTAGGCAACATCTATTAATATCAAGCAAAGACCCAGGGTGTGAGAATTGAAGAGACTACTCTGTGTGTGTGTGTGTGTGCGTGTGTGTGTGTGCATGTGTGTGTGTGAAATCCCTTAAAACTTTGGAAATGGCTGGAGAGGATTAGCATTTATTAGATGTATACTTTATGCTAGGCTCTGGGATAGCAAGAAACCACACACACACACATACACACACACACATATATAATCTTTTCTTCTTTAATCACTATAAAAATATTTGAGGTGGGTAATAACATCCTCTTATTCTATAGATTAGGAATTTTAGTCCAGAAAGCATGTGCAACTCATTTAAATCTTACATTAAGAATGCAAGTTTGTACATCTATGTCAAGGGGCAGTTCTGAATGGAATATCCAGATCTTAACTAAGATACAGCAGATCTGATTCTTAGTGTTGAACTAAGAGTAAAGTTTCTGTTAAGGTCTTGGGCCTCCTATGGTTTCTCTGTCAAGTTGGTAGCACAATATAGAGTGTATCAGGTCAGCTCAAGATGTCCTTTATATCATCTCATACCTATGGCTCCCAGCTTGGAAAGAAGTGCACCTGTACCAAGAAGATTAGATAAATATGAACCATTTAATTGAAGGGAAATTTTCTCTTTTCTTTTTATGGTCTTCTGAGATTCTCTGAGCCCCTGAATTGTTCAAATATGAACCACTGAAAACAGCTGTTTATAGTGTTTTTAATCTCTCAGCCAGTGAAACTCCATTTTGAATTAAACAGAAATTGCTATGGGAATGCACATGTCTGAAAGAATAAACAGATATCGAATATCTATTTTAAGTGAAAGCCAAAAATATATTGTTGGTACTTAATATTTCTCTCCTACAATGCTCCCTACAATAAGTCTCCAAGAATCAGAGAAACATCAAATTTCAGACCTGGAGGAGATCCAAGAGCTTATTCATCTTGCCCTCTCAGTTTCCAGATGAGCAAAGAGGTTCTTTCCTTTTTTCCCAACTGTGTAATATTTTTAAGTTTCCTAGTGGCATAATTTCTCATTTAGCTAATGCTCCATGTGAGGCCACATGGAGAAAACATTGAGAATATCACATAGGCCATAGTCTTCAGAATGAGTCTGAAAGAATAGGTTTGCTCTTTCTTTTCTTTCAATTAATCAATCAATCAATCAATCTAATAACTAAACAAACAAACAAACAAACAAACAAAACATTAAATTAAACACAAAAAATAACAAAGTAACAGGTAGTCTGTTCTTGGTGTTTTTGCTGTATTTCTTAGCACTTCTACATTGAAAGGACCATGGACTAAAATATGAAAATTAGATTCAAATGTCTGCATCTAAGAGCTCGCAAGTATCAACTTTTATTTAAGCTTTCCTATATTGTTAAGTCATACTTCATAATTATTTAGCTATGAAAATAAAATGGATAAAATTAGCCCTCTTGGAGGTATTTTCCTTTTATTTTTCTCTTTTATTATTATGAAGAACTTTCTTGCAGGGGTGTTAAGGTTTGCCTACACCTTTGCACAATGCTCTCTTCTTTGGTAAATGATAGGTTATTCTTCTTGTTCCTACAAAAAAAGCAATTTTTATTAACAGTGCTTCCCTAGTTAGAGAGATTGTTTGCTCCTCTTAGTGCATATTAATGATGTCCACTTCTGACATGGAATTTGACCCCCGTGTGCTCCTTTGTTTAGCCTGTTAACATGAATTTTTGCCATTGCCTGGAATGGGTAGCAGGTGGGTTTAAATGCAGTTCACAGTGTTCTTCATTCTTTTTTTCCCCATCATTAAGGAAAAATAATAATAAAGAGAATCTAGTCCATAACAATGTGAAAATCTGGATTGGCTTTGGGAAATGGAATGTCAGCACATCAGTGAGCAAGAAGACTATGGAGTCCCCAAACCAGCTGTTGTGTCCTCCTCTGGGAAGAATTGCCTTGTTGCTCTCAGGTTCTTGGAGGAAAGTCCATCCTTCCTCTTGGGAGTCATGTACAACTGCTCAAAATGTGTGTTTCCCAAGTTATTATTCTTTCATTTCCCCCAGGGAATTTTTACTTTGGGATTTGATCAGCTCTCAAGTTCAGTAGTGTTACTGAAAATGTCATGTACGTGGAATGTTTATTGCTCAGACGTGTCTTTCTTCTCAGATAAGAAAACCATCACTTTTAGACACAGAGAGGGTTTCCAAAATAAAGAATCTGAGCCTGTCTCTATAAAGAAGTAAGATATTGTTGGTTCCAGGGCCACCAGCTGTCCTAAAGCACATACTGAGAGGTGACATTTACATGTACTACAGTGTATATGATGCCCTATAGATTGAGCAAAAATACAATACTAATTGGTTCTGCATTTTGCATTGAATGCAAAGCCATTGGGACCAAAATTTTCTAGTATAAAACAAAAATGTCATTGTAGGCAAAATCTACCTTTAGAGAAATGCTGCATTACTTGACAGTTTTATTTCATTCCATGTTATAAGAGGGATTATCTACCTATATCATATACAAAACTCTTCTATCTCTATTCATGCTAGGTTATTATACTTGGAATCTACAAATTCTTTTATAAAAAGGGTGAATTTAACTTGCTTGATACTAATCATAGTTTTCGAAACACAGTTTTTGATATATGCATTACCTAAAAATTGTTAATCTTGTTTTGCACTTTTTCCTGTCAATCTATAATTAAATCATATGAAAACACACTGATTTCACATCATTATACTAAAGGTGTATTCTGATATCTCTGATGACTGTGGCTCCCTCACATTCATTATTTAATTGTTAGACATTTTACTATCAGCTCATACACTGTTATCTAAATTAATTGTGAACTTTTATATACTTGGATCTAAAAAGGAAATCAGCTGTCTCCTCCATAAAGAAGGCTCAGAAAGCTGAATAGACCAATTTTATGTTAACAACCTAATATCCTCTTACAGTTAGGAACAAAATTTAAATGTTTAGGAAAATACCCTTCAATTTATAAAAGCTTCTAAATTGTGACACTATTCTATCAGTTGAGAGAGGAGATAAGTATTTTATTCGGCTGTTTGGGGATTTTTATTTCTAAATTAATTTCAAGACTACAAAGTCAGTGGGGTATAAGCAGTTTTCTTAAATATGGTCTGAATATCCAAGGCTCTCCACTTTGGCCTAAAGAAGTTGCAGGAAATCCTTGGCTGGGGCTAGAGACAAGATGAGACGTAATCAAAGGAAATGCCAGAGTCACACATTGCCATACCAATGGGCGAAGGAATTGCAGATCATACAAAAGAAAATAATCTGTTAGATGGACCAGACAGGAAGATAAAAATTAAAAGGCAAATAACGGTCACATTCTACCATGATCAGGGTGTATATATATATATATAATCTCATTATAATCAATACAAAAAATAAAGATTTTTATTTGCTGAGTGTTCATTATGGTGCAGGTACCAAATTAAGAACTTTATATACGTACCTTGTTTAATTTTTACATTATGTATGCAAAGTAGATTTGATTATCTTTATTTTATAGATGGAAAAACTGAGGCCTAGAGTGATTAGAAAACTTGCTCAGGAGCACACAGCTAGAGAGTGGTAGAGAGAAGATATAGAATCTTTTATATTATTGATGTAAACTATCAAAACTCAAGTCTGTAATATAACATTAATCTGTACAACTCTAGCAATGCTGAGAGTAGGACTCAAGAAAACTATACCTCGGTCTAACCCACACTGCTAGTAAATTACAGAGCTGGGATAGGAGCCAAGGTCATTTTAATTCCAAAACTTATGCTCTTTCCAACACATCTCATTCTACCACCTACAAAGTCCTTTCTGTAATACTAAACAGCCTCTATAGGGAAACAAACAACTACTTATCTACCCAAGGTGCAGAATCACAGTTCTGCTTTTAAGAGAGACAACATAGTAGATGTATCTTGAAGGTCTTTATCTGTCCAAAGATTGACAAGGAAGTTTCAGATGGAATTTAAAAGATCTCCATTTAAACATCTCGTCTGCTCTGAAGCCTGGGGAAGCTTTCCAGCATGAAATAATCTATTGAAATGAGATTCTAATTTAAAGTAATAGTATATATAATGGCATTAACTATAATGCTCTAGGTTAGAATGTTAAAGCATATTAGTTCTATTCTTTATTCTCAACATTTTCTCATCTCCTTGGAATGTGTTATGACTTACCCACTAAATTGAAACCTTTCTTAATGCAAGTTTTCTCCAGTTAGTCATTCTGTACAGTATTTATTGAGTTGCTAATATATGCTAGGTATTCTTCTGAGTCCTGAGGATAAACTGTTAAGCCAAACAGACATGGGTTTCTGCTTAAACATTTTAGTGGGCAATGGGCAATGACAACACATGGTGCGATAAAGACTGTGACAGGAAATAACAGTATATTATGGGAGCGCATATAATCCAGATTTAAAGGTCAGGGGAAGACTCTCGAGGAAATATCTAGGAGAAGCCCAAAAGAATAGGACAAAGCCAGTCATGAAAATGTGCAGGTCATGGAAGTTGGTGAGGGCTCACAGCTGAAGGAACAGTATGTTTGAAGGAGTGGAAATGAGCAAGAGAATGAGGTATTCAAATCATTGAAAACTCAGTATGCAGGAATCCCAGAGTACTTGGGGTCAGGGAGTGGCTTAAGGAGGGGAACACTGGGTACCCTCCCCTAGTCCTGTGGAGTATGTGTAAATTAAAGACTCATATATTTGTCTGTATGTTTGTTTCGTTGGTTGGTTTGTTTTAAAGACTTGGGATCAGTTACTCCGACTTGGTGTCTACTTTCTTTTTCTTTTTCTTTTGTTTTCCTAGTGGTGTTATCAAATTGCTATTTTGATCCTTGGCCAGGTTGCCTCATTTTGCTTCACTCCCTACCCATTTTGTAAATGGAGGTCTATTAATACTTTATTCACAGCGAAGTTGTGGGGACTAATTATCTGATGCTTGCAAAACCATGTGAGATGATGATTGGCTGAGAGACATGCCATAAAGTCTCATTGCTTCTCAAAAGCCCTGATTGCTTCCGGCACATTTTCCCCTTTCTGTTTTTGTGGGACTGCAGCAGCAATTTATCCCAGTGTCTGTTTTCCCAGCATCTATTACTCACGAATCATCTGACACCTGGGAGGGACGAACACTGGCAATGTCTCCCGTATTCAGCCCGATTCCTTTAAACAGATCTTCACCCACAGATGGGAGTAAGGATACTGATCCAATTCCACCATGAAGGGAACACAGCCCCACATTTGAATTCTTGTGTGAGAACAGAATCAACTTTTTTACTCCCCATCCCTGACTTGCCTATCTTGATTTAAATAATCAAATCTTGCTTTCTTATGATCTCTGGGTTATTATATCCTTCAACATTTGTAAGAAACAATTAATGGTGAGTTTTTTTCTCCTACCTGTTTTCAGAGTAAAAATTAATAGTAAATATTCAGGCCTCTCTTCAGATGTTGCATTTTCTAGAAAGAAAACAGAAAGTGGCACCATCAGAGATAAAAAAAAAAATAAAAAAAAATGTATCATACTTTCAAGACATATTTCACTTAATGATGAAATATGAGAAATGCCATTGCAAATGTCAGAGGGAAAAGATGCTTGAAGAACTGGGCTGAGAATGAAGAATACCTCTTTTCCTCTACTTATGACCCATCCTCTGCATTCCTCTCTGTAAGCTGGTCACAGAATTGCCCTGTCCTCCTCATCTCTCCCAGAAAATCCTCTTGAGTCATATTATTCAACTGTTACTCTCCCACCTAAAGTATGATTTTTACAGTGGATGGATCACAAGGAAAGACCTGGACTCAAATCTCAGATCTCCTGTTGGCTGTCTGTAGAACTCTGGGCAGTTGAAAATCTATGAGCTTTACTTCACTTCTATATAAAATGAATATAAGAACACTAAAAATATAAAGGTGGTAGAAGAATTCTAACATATAATTAACTTTAAGGGTCTATTACACGCAGCAAATATTAGAATCATACTCCCTTAAATTACTTAGTTTACTGAATGTTTTATGCACTATCTATAATTAATTATGATGTATCAGTGACAGTTGTATAGCTGGGTGCATTTTTATAAAGAGCTATTGCATGCATCTTTTCTGTTGATTTACAAAAAGCCCTGTGAATTAGGTAAGGAAGGTATTATTATCATATTAATTTTAAATTTGAAGACTCTGAGGCTTGCACTGGTATCTAAGTGCACTTGTACACTTGACATATTTGCTTTAGTTTGTAATTTACTCTAGTGTTTTAGTTCACGCAAGATGCCCAGGAGGTTAGGTATGCAGTGACCATGGGAGAATTCCCTCGTTTGATCAGACAAGGACCAAGAGAAGGGCCTCCCATTTAAGGAGTATACTTGTCTGTATTGGGTGTACAGAGAGTGATGGAAGTTCTCAGGTTAGCCCTACTGATAAGACAGAATGAAACCTCTGAACACTTTCCTCTTGAGAATTCTCTGAGAATGGCTTTGATTGTCTTTGTCAGCTTCATCAAATCCAGGAGATGAGAACATGCTTTTGTTCTTGAAATGATAGTATACTGCACTGCATGTAATAATTTGCAATACACTATTTCTATCACTTAGAAGGAGTCATTTTCCTTAGCATACTTTGGAAGTTCTTTTCTTTGGGTATTAATTTGCCTTGGTCTTTACCTTTATTCTCATTCCTCTTATTTTTCTAATTTTTCATTTCTCCCATCTTTCATTCTCAACAACTCAAACAGTGGGTTTTTATTACTATTTTTTAAGTATCAAAATATTAATTTTCATTGGAATTTTTTATTGTTGTTATCTGCCAGAGTCTAGGAGGAAAACCAAAATAAAACAATATCTCTTCTCTGTTCCATTTTAAACAAGATATTTGAGAGTCTCGAGGACATTCTGTAAGATAGAATTGTTATTGTAGTCTCCCAAAATGAATCATGAGGAACTTCTACAGAATGACTCCAATGTGGCTTGGAAAGCACCAAGTCTAAAATATCTACCAGCTTTTGTTATCTGCTTGAAAATAAAAGAAAATATATATTATTATGTACTTCTGGTTTCTGGTTTATCTTTCCACGTAGATCTTTCTCTTGTATCTCAGAAAGATCTAAAAGTCCATATTCTGTCATCAAGCCACGTCCTTGGCTAGTTGTCTATCAGCAGAGAGACTTTCATAGGTGATTAAGTAACACCTACCCTGGCCTTCTCCCCTAAAATAACTGATGATCCAATGCAGCAGTAACTACTGGATTGTCAGTTGCTTAATAAATGAATTGTTTAATTTAATACTGCAAAAAACTCTGTCAAACAAGTGATAATTATCTCCTATCATTTACATTTTAAAGAAGAAAAAAAATGAGGCTCAAAGAAATGAAGTAATTTGTGTGGAGTCACCTATGTGGTAAGTTTCTGAGCTAAAATCCAACAATGTCTCCTTCATTTCAGATTCAATGCATTTTTTACTATAGGACTACTTCTCTGGTTGGATTATTGGTCTGAGGTAACTTTAAATTGGATATCCCCTATTTTATCCCAGAAAGTCTCAGAGTATCCACCCTAGTTCTTTCCTGAGGCATTTGTCCCAGACCTATTGATCTAAGCATGCTCAGTCAGTATAGGACATCTGCAAGTCATTTTCTGCTCCTATCTTTCTCCTTTGAAGCAAATCATCCTACAATGCATCCTACAATCCTGCAATGCTCTTCTCAGGGACTTCATAGCTAGTGTTTCTTAGCTGGACTGACCCTCTGCTACTCTACAGTCAGGATATCCTGATATAATCCTCCACTGGAAGGACATGAAGCAGAATTCTGTTTCCCTAGACAATGAGAATACAATAATGAACAAAAACAGTGAGAGCCCACTCATCCCAGAGGTCATCAGGGAGGCAAGACTAGTTCCTAGAGCCTTCCAAATAGGTAAAGGCTATGCTATAGCCTCTGTGACTCTTTGCTGGGATGGTAGCTTGAGCACAGGTAAAGAGACTATGGTTTTGTTTATTATTCAGATACTGACATCTTTCAAACATTTGCAGGATAGCTTATCTCAAAAGTCTGAAGAGATAGTACATGGTGAGACTTCCAGACCCTACAGCAAAGCAGAGCTATAGGACATTATCTAATGGCCCAGAGAGAACACTTTAGGAATGGAAAAGGATGTTTCTTCCTCATTCAGAGGGCCAAGAAGTGGTCAGATTTGGATTTCAGCTAGCCTGAGGCCTGGGTCCCACACCCTGAGGCTTTCTGCACATTTAGCAATAGCTCTAATCTGAAGCTCTCTCAAGTGACTTGTCTGAGCACTAGCTTAGGTACCCAAAGCAAGTTACATGGACAAAAGAACTGAGTTCATAATCCAAGGGGAACCAGGCAGCTGGGTCAGCTGTGGTTGTGTAAGAAGAAGGAATTAATGTTGCAGGAAGTCCTCTGGCCTCTGAGCTCTGTCTTTTTTGTTTCTCTTTCCTTCTTAGTCTGTTTTGGAAAAGACTATGTACTGAAGCCCCAAGGAATAAAGTCAATCGTTTCACTTGTAGATCAGATTAGCTAAGAGAGTAGAGTCTCCCCCATCCAGATGTGATCATGGCAACTGAAATCTGGACTGCTACCACAGGCTCAATTTCAGTTATCCTTGACTCCTCATTCACTCTCTAAGAACCCCCCACTCCTCCCACCACAACCCAGTCCAACAGCAAATCCAAGTAGTTCTACCTTCAAAACCTTTCCAGAATATGATCCCTTCTCACTGCCTATGCTGTTACCACTCTGGTCCAAACCTCCTCTGCCTGGATTACTGAAATAGCCCCACCTAGTCCCCATCTCAGTCCTGTCCCCCACTTTACTCTGGTCTCAATACAACAGCCAGAGGAAGCTCTTCCAAGTCTTATCTAGGCCATCTCATTCCTCTCCCCAAACTCTTAGTTTCCCATTTCGTTTGGAGTAAAAGCCAAAATCTTTAAAACTGCCTCCAGGACCCTACTTGATCTATCTTCCCATGACCTTTCTGACTGTACTTCTTTTACCCTCACTCACATGTCACCAGCCCCACCAAACTTTCTGCTCCTTTATGAGGCTGCCAAATGCGCTTTCATTTCTCTACCTTTGCGATTGCTCTTTCCTTTCCTGGAACTCCGCCACAGAGAGCCACAGTCTCACTGCCATATTTCCTGAGGTCTCTGCTAATGCACCTAGATGAAATTATACTCTTCACCCCCATTCCATTTTCCTTGCTTTATCATCGTCCAATATATTATGTATTCTAATTTATTCATTTATTTAATTATTGTCTGTTGTATTTTTTATTAAACTATAAACTCTTTGAAGGTGGAGGCTTTGTTATGTTCACTACTGTATTCCCAGAACTGAGAAGATACTTAATAAATAATAAATGGATTAATGAATAAATTAAATGATAAGTGAATTAATAATTAATTAATTAATAATCATTCAATGAATAAATACAAAGAAAGTTCCTAGGCAATAAAGACCTGATTCGGTCTCTTTGTCTCATCTTACCCCTGACTGCTCTTATATTTTGTTTTTTTTTTAAATCAGGCAAGATAAATTTTGTTTAATAGTTAACATTCTGGTTTTTTTAAATGTAACTCTAATATGTTTTTTAAACTGCAATTTCTCTTTTACTTTCCTTCTCTCTCTTCTGCATCAAAGATTGAGGAGAATTAGCTTGTTCCTACCAAATCGATCGAGACACATGTAGTTAGATGGAAATGCATTGGGTTTTTACTACATTAAGTGTCCCCTCATCTCAGATTTCAAAGAGCTTTACTTGAATGACAGAGTATTACAAGAAAAAATATAGTATTCTGGGTGACAGCCTGATAGTGATGAAAAGCATTGACTTTATAATTTTACTACTGAGGTTCAAATCTCAGCTTGGCCAGTTACAAACTGTGTGACCTTGGGCAAATTGCTAAACTTCTCTGTGCTTTAATTTCTACTTCTGGAAACTGGAGAAGGTAATGATTGTACTAATTATATAATCCCATAAATTTGTATTGAAATGAAATGTGTTAATACTTAAAAAGTATTTAGAACTAGGCCTAGCATATATAAAAAAGAAGAACACAACAAAATAACAGGGCCTTTTTTTTCCTATCTCTAGGGCCTCAAGCAAGTCATTTGCCATAACTGGACTTCAATTTTCCTATCTATAAAATAGAGGGGGATAGGAAAGATTAAATTATTTCTAATTGTGATTTTATCCATTCTGACATTTGAAATCTAAGGTGAGTTTGTCTCAGAGCTAGGAAGACAGATTTTATACTTCCATTTTAATTTAATTTTTGCATTACTTCTGCGCAGGTCTTGACGTTTCAAATGAATTATCCAGATTTCACATCCAAAGCCTGCCAGGCCCTTCTGTTTTTCCTGCAGGATTTTTTTGTTTGTTTGTTTATTTTTTTTTGCCTGAAATGCAGAGCCAATGCCCATTAAGTATTCTTAGAAGCCCCTGAGAAGCACAGGCTGGGCCAGGTGGGGCTTTAGAGTTGCATGACCTCAGGGCCCCTTTGGCTGTTGTGGGATCCTGGCATTTCTGGGGGTACCAGAACCATGTATGTGAGTGGGGGGTGGGCCAAGGGTGAGAGGGTGACAGGTGCTTCAGAAGGACTTTGCAGAACTCTTAGCTTGAGTCCCTAGTGACTTTGCTCAGCAAATCCCCAAGACGGTGACTAGGAATGCTAATCTCTGAGTGGTTCAATTGAAAAACTGAACCCAAAGTTCATGCTCACTTAGCTCTGTTACCTCCTAAAGAAAACCTCCTGCAGACACTGAATCATTGTAACATCTGGTGGGCCTTCTCATTCAAAGTGACAGTGAATTACTTGTCCGCTCCCCACTGTGTGGGAAAAGGGGCTGCAGTAACCCATATGCCAATAGGCATGATCCTAACTTCCTACCCTCACTTACCAGAGCTCACTAATTCTCAAAGCATTGAAAAAATATGCCTTTCTATAAAGTTCTCATACAGCTAGTCTTTCCTACTCTGATAATTTGTTTGTTCATTCCCTCCATGTATTATTCACAGAAATTAAAACAAACGTACAAACAAACAAAACATTTTACTCCATACTGACTATATCATGTGTGGCCTTCCAAAGATGGATGTAGTTCAAATGGCTCAGACTAGAGCCAGCAGGCTGTGCCAGGCTCTCCTCATCTTTACCCACTGGTACCAATGACCTAGCCTGTGTGAACTAAGGCATGAGGATCCCGGGAGATTCTCTAGAAAACATCCTGTTTGTGGCCATCATGCCAGCAAGAGAACAGAGGGACTGTGGGCCAGTGCTGAACTACCTGAAATGCTCAGCAGCTGACTACTACAGAGTTTCTTACATCACTCCCAGATATAATTCTAGAGAAAATGTAAAGACTAATGAGCTTTTCCAGTGATCGGTAGGTTTAATAGTCTTGATTTAGTATTTTCCAGAAGTTGTCTCAAGGTGTTTCGTTAGATTGTTTTCTCTGAAGAAAGAAAAGAAGGAAAAGGTGAGGTAGGGAGAAAAGGAAGGAAAGCAAAAGGAAAGGATAGAATGCCTGGTATAGAATAGATGTTCAGTGAATATTTATTAAATGGGTGAATGCATAGGTGGCATAAGCCATAACAAGATTGTTACTGATGCAAGAACAAGACCAATTTAGACTTCTTTGGGCAACAAAGTAGAAGAAATGAGCCATATGTTGTAACAAATGGAAGAAAGGACACTGAAGATTAGACACCTGGGTTCTAATCTTTGCCTCTTACTATCTAATAGTGTATGACCTCTGGAAAAATCACTAACTGTGACAAAATTCAGGTTTCTCATGTGTCATATTAAAGAGTCAAACAAGAGACTATCTTAAATCCTGTTAATTCTAAGACCTGTTTGTTTATTCATCCACTCCACAAACATCTGTTGAGTATGTGCATCTTTAGACCCTGGGAAAGGAAAGGGAAGACATTAAGGAGTTGAGGAGCTCTCAGCCACGTGGACAGGGTCTTGCAGCTTAGAGTGTAAAGGCTCTAAGCGCATAAGCTCTGGGGACCACAGGAGCAGAGAGGATTGAGCACCTACAAATGGATCCCACACACACCTGGCACATGTAACAGGTACAAAAACTGATTATAATGCACACCATTTGTGTTATTAGATATGTTCTCATGAAACCATGGCTTTGTTTCACAGCACAGTAAAATGGAAATCATCACATTTTCTCATAATTTAAGAACTCTCTCGTGTTCCTAAACACTTAGACCCCTGTTCAGAACTAACCTTTTTCTTGGACATTTTTGAAATTTTCATCATTGACATAGAAATATAACTTAGACAGAATTCTGAATGCTGCTTTCATACCTGTTTTTTTCTACTTCAGTTACCAAAATTTTGACTTTAACAGTGAAATAGGATGGTAGTGTGTCCTGGTGGGAGTATTTACCTCACAGGAATCAGCAAACAGTACAAATCAGAGCCTTTTTGTTTTGCTTTGTTGTTGTTTTCCAGAGATCTGGTTTACTAGCCTACCAGTGGGTAGAACTCACCTGTGCAAATGCAAGTAATAGAATTTACCAGAGGAATCTTTCATAAAACAATGAAAGGAGAATTGAAGCAAGGCATGATAATAATACAGAGTACAAGAGCCGCAAAATAAACCCATTTATATATGGTCAACTAACATTTGATGAGGGAGCCATGAATACTCAATGGAGAAGACAGTTTCTTCAATAAATGATGCTGGGAAAATTGAATATTCACATGTAAAAAAATAAAACTATCTTTTCATTAAAATTTTAGAAAACAATAGCTTAAAATGGAATAAAGACTTAAATGTAAGATCAGAAAGGCTAAAACTTCTAGAAAACACACACACACACACACACACACACACACACACACGTAGGAAAAAAGCTCCATGACATGGGTCTTGGCAATGATTTTTTTTTTTTGGATATAACACTCACAGTACAAGCAACAAAATAAAAAATATAAAATAGACAAGTGGGAAACTAAAAAGATTCTTCACAGCAAAAGAAATGATCAACAAAATGAAGACAATATATGGAATGGAAAAATCAGTATTTGTAATATATCTATCTGATAAGAAGTTAATACCCAAAATATAAAGAGAACTCATATAACTTATTAGTAAAAACAAACAAAATAAATAATCTAGTTTAAAAAAAAGGGCTAAAGACCTAAATAGACATTTTTCTAAAAAAGACAGACAAATAACTAACAGCAACACAAAAAGGTGCTCAACATCACTAATCATAAGGGAAATGCAAATCAAAACTTTAATGAAATGTCACCTCACACCTGTGAGAACAGCTATTATCAAAAAGACAAGAAACAATAAATGTTGAAAAGGATGTGGAGAAAAAGGAGCCTTGGTGCACCGTTGGTGAGAATGTAAGTTTGGTGCAGCCACTCTGGAAAATAGTGGAAAATCAAATCTTTTTGATTTCCTCAAGAAATCAAAAAGAGAACTACCGCATGATCTAGCAATTCTACTTCTGGGAATATATTCAAAGGAAGCAAAGCATTATGTGGAAGAGATATCTGCATTTCTATGTTCATCATAGTATTATTCACAATAGCCAAGACACGAAAGAAACCTAAATGTCCATCAATGGATGTATGGACTGTGATTGGGGATAGGGAGATGACGTAAATAATCAAGGCTCTGCTTATCATTCTGGCAACCAAATCAAAGTTGTGACAGAGACAAGGAGCAAACAGCATGGAAAATTGCCTGGGATCTAGATGAACAAGCCATACAACTAGGGAGAGAACTAAGAACTCACCCTGCAACAGCAGAAAGTAGGACCGGGTGAGGACGCAAGGCTAACCGACCCAAGCGGAGAAGTGGGACAGAGGCAGCAGCAGATGCCTCTTAAAGGGGCCGTGTCCACAAGCGGATTTTTATAGTAATGGACCTGCTCTCTCTGAGCACCAAAGCCAAGTAGGCTGCACAGGGGGCACCAGGGACTTACAGTGGGACACTGAGTTGTCAGAGTGAGGGCCAAGGTGAGACTCGCTCTGTATAGAAGTGTTGGTAGTATCTACTGTTCCTCTGTTGAGCCCTCCCCCGTCCCACTGTGCAGACTTAGCAGTGACATCATCAAACTGAATAACAGATTTTGATCTGCCCAGAGGATTCCCTGAAACTTTGCCTCCCCCAACTCATGGCCCTACCCAAGACACATCCAGGTGTGTTCTCTCTTAGTCAGGTGTCCCTTGCTGAGCAACACCTAGACTCACACTGGTGGCAGCTGGCCTGTTTCTGGTGTGGACTTTTGGGGCAACTATAAGCACAGCATCTGTGGATTGCTTGCTGAATCTTAACAGGTGACACCAGAGGGGCACACAGTGGGGCTAAACTTGGCCTACAGCTGAACCCCTCTCAGGACTGTGCCACTGGACACCTACTACAGAAAGTAATAAGACTGGGACACTAATAAGACTGGGACACTAATAAGACTGGGAGACTTAAAAGCTTTCTTAGCTCATAGAAACAGACACAGAAAGACAGCCAAAATGGGAAGACAAAGAAGCAGAAACCATATGAGTGAACAGAATAGAGATCAGAAATAATGTAGTCAAGCAATCTAACAGATGCAGAGATCAAAACACTGGTTATAAAGATGCTCAATGAACTTATGGGAAGTGTAGATGAACTCAATGAGAACTTTAACAAAGAGATTAAAAAAACATAAAAAAATGGAAATGGAAATTATAAAAGGAAACCAATCAGAAATAAAGAACATATTATGAAATGAGAAGTATATTAAATGGAAGAAACAGAGTGGATAAAGAAGATCAAATGACCTATGCAGTGGATGGGAAAGCCAAAGACACACAATCAGAATGACAAGAAAAAGGAAGCCAAGACTATAACAATAATTTAAGGAGTCTATGGGACACTATTATATGTAAAAATATCCATGTCTTCAGAGTACCAGAAAAAAAAAAAAAAGATGTTGAAGAGCTATTAGAAAAAATAAAGATGGAAAACTTCCTTAACCTGGTGAAGGAAATAGACATAAAACCCCAGGAAGTTCAGAGTCCCAAAAACCAGGAACCTAAAGAGGCCCACACCAAGATACATCATAATTAAAATGCCAAAGATTAAAAACAAAGAGAGAATCTTAAAAACAGCAAAAGAAAGCAATTAGTTACCTTCAAGAGTACCCATAAGACTGAGAGCTGATTTCTCCGGAGAAACTATGCGGGACAGAAAGCTTTGGCACAAAATATTTAATGTGATGAATAACCAGGATCTGCAACCAAGAGTACTTTATCCAGCAAAGCTATCATTTAGAGATGAAGGACAGATAAAGAGCTTCCTAGATGAAATTAAGCTAAAGGAATTTATCACCACCAAGCCAGTGTTACAGGAAATGTTGGAGGGACTTCTTTAAGAAGAAAAACATGTATCAAAAACATTAATAAAGAATGGTAAAAACTACATTCTTGTCAACAAGTACATCAAATGGAAAAGAATTAAGTGTTCCAACCAAAAGATAGAGTGGCTGAATGGATAAGAAAACAAGACTCTTACATACACTGCCTTCATGAGACTCACTTCAGATTAAAAGACACACACAAATTAAAAGGAAGGGGATGGAAAAAGATATTGCCTTGATGGACCTAGTGGGTATTACATTGAATGAAATGGGTCAGATAGAGAAAGACAAATATCACATGATTTCATGTATATGTGGAATCTAAAGGACAAAATCAACAAAGACAACAACAAAAGCGGAAATAAACTAATAGATACAGAGAATATTTAGAGGAATACTAGATGGGAGGAGGTTTTGGGGGACAAAAAAAGCAAAGATTAAGAGGTACAAATGGACAGTTGCAAAATAGACATGGAGATGTGGAGTGTAGCATGGAGAAGATGGTTAATAAGGTTGTAATAAATATGTAAGGGAAAAGAGGGATACTAGATTTAGTGGAAAGATCACTTTGCAAGTTATGTGGGTCTCTGATCACTATGCTATACAATTGAAACTGGTGTACTATTGAATGCCAACTATAATTGAAAAAAACTCATTGAATTGTACAATGTAAATATGGGCAACTAATTATGTATTATATTTCAATCAAGGTGGGGGAAAATTCTCACCCTTCCAAACAAAGTTAATCATAAAAAAAAGAAGCTGTGATTGATACACACACACACACACACACACACACACACACACAGAGGCATGCCTGCACACACTGGAATATTATTCAGTCATAAAAAGAAAAAAATCCTGCCATCATAATGACATGGTTGGAACTTGAGGGCATTACATTAAGTGAAATAGCCAGACGGAAGAAGCCCAAAACTGTATAATCTCACTTACATGTGAAATTTAAAAAAAAAGATCTAAGTCAAAGGAAAAGATATCAGATTCGTAGTTACCAGAGGCAGTGGGTGAATTGGATGAAGGGCACAAATTTTCTGTTGTAAATAAGTACTAGGGATGTAATGTACAACATCATGACTAACTCTGCAGCATGGTGTATTTGATGAAAGTTATTAAATGAGTAGATTCTAAGAGTTCTCATTACAAGGAAAATCAGTTTTTTTCTTTTTTCATGTATATGAGATGATGAATGTTAAACTAATCATGGTAATCATTTCACAGTGTATGTGAGTGTAATTATTATGCCGTGCACCTTAAACTTATACAGTGCTGTGTGTCAACTATATCTCAATAAACCTGGAAAATATATATATTACAACATGCAGAATACTAATCATTCCCAAACTTTATATTTTTGCCATATTTGTATATAACCTTTATCAATACACTTATTTTCTAATTTAAAGCAATTTATGCCTTTATTTAAATTTATTTTAAAGAAATTTCTATTATTGCTGTAAATGAAAAAAATAGTATCTCAATATAATAATGATAATATATGAATAACATTAAAATAATCTCATCCATATACCATCTAAAATCATCTCACATACTGTACACAATGAACAATAAATGTTATAAAGTAAGTGTTTATGATAATCTTCAGTGTCTTTTCTATAAGGAATGATAATTACCAAGGTTATGGTACATTTGCTAGAAGGAGGCATCACTCTACCACTTCACTACATCACATATTATGTACATATAATTGTGCATACGAGTGCATTAGTTACATAGAGTAACTCATTTAATCATTGCAATAAAAAAATCCTATGAGCAATGTTACAGGGAAAGAAACTGAAGCAAAGATTATTTAAATACCTTGTCCAAGGTTAGCGGCAAAGCCAGGAAGAAGCCCAGTCAACTGAGCCCTTCACCATTACATGGCTATCATCGACAACTCCTGTTAAAACCCAAAATACATATATCTAATACTAGAATTGCTCCAGTCATCTTAAACCTTGGAAGACATTCAAAGCTATCCCATAGAAATAAGAGCAATATAATTAGGAGTGTAATTTGTATTAAGCTATTATAGTTTGGGTTGTAAAAAATAGTGAATGTCCACTAGTAGGTAGAATAAATTAGATAACACTTACACATGCAATTTATGCTGTCTTCTAAAATAATAGATTCAAATTAGGCAAGATAATTTGGAGGGATTTCCATGTGTTATCGATGAATAAGGAAAGGACGATGTAGAGAAGGAAAGAAAAAAGTACAGTCATCCCAGTTTTATAAAATACATATTGGAAGTATTCTTTCACCTGCCAGCTGTAGGTGATATTAGCCTTGAAAGTACCTCTCCTCTACAAGTGTGAAGCAGTGGTCACGTAATTTGTATTTCCCTGCTAATGCTGAGTATGAACACTAGTTCGTGTCAGCTTGCCTTTTGTATTTGTTCTGTGAATAAATCCTTTGGCAATTTTCATTTATTTACTAAGGACCTCTTTTCAATTTGCAAGAGGCTATTTTCATCTTTATTTTTTTACGAATCTATTTATCTTTTGGCTTTGTTAAAAAAGTTTCAGATTTTTTATGTGGTCAAATATGTGTACCTTCTTTTTAAAAAACTTCTGTGTTTTTTTTTTCCTGTCTCAGGTCAAAAGTGGGGTGGGGTGGGGGAACCAAATTGACCCGAAGAAAATTTTGGCTAAAAAAAGTTTCTTCTTAAGAAGACTCATAACCTAAAATAATTTCTCATGTGTGCCAAGCCCTGATTCTCCCTGTATCATTAAACCCCTATCCCAGACAGCAGGGGCTAAAGACATTATTATTATTTAAGAGTTTTGTGCCTCAGTTATGTGCTTTACACCTCCATTTCAGTCTACCAACCAGCCTATGCCATCACTGGATAAGCTTCTGAATGAAATGTGAGAAAAGAAGGTGGCAGAGTTGAGTTATATCAGCATACTGATGGCATAGCAACTCCTTGTATTTTATTATCTTAATTAGATGGGTATTAGGTTATATTTAAAGCTTAAATCTTCATTATATCCTGTTACTATTGTGGATTTTAAAAAATCCAACATTTCTTCGAATCAAGGCAGATTCTTAGTTATGCTTTCTGCTTATTACTTTGTCTGTTTGCTGGATTTTTCCTTTTCTTGAACTCAGAGCTGTATTTAATGGGTGTATCAAACATATAGTTAATTTAATGTTTTTCATGAAGATCCCCCTGAGGCCTCATGAAGAAGCGGAAAGATAACTGATCCTTAGACTCCCCTCTGTTTATGCCCATTTCTAATACACTGCAAATTTGCCTCCCTCTAGTATCCCCAGATGCCCAAATGCCCAAGCCTGAAGGTGTCAATTCATCAATGACTCTTCTCCCCTCACCCTAACACCTCTTTGGTGTTAAATATAATCTAAAGAGATATCTGCTACAGCTGTCTCCTCTCCCCATATTCTCTGTTCAAGTTCTTTAGGTCTCATCCTCATCTTCTTTGGCTCAGGCTATCATAATAGTATCAATACTCAGCCTAGTCTCCACTCCCAGTTTCTTTCTGTTGCCAAAGTTGTCTTTCTAGAAAACACATCTTTTGCCATTCCCCTTAGAAGAATCTCCAGGGCTTGGAGGATAAAGTCCAAATTTCTTTGTGTGGCACCCAAACTTCTTTGTTTTCTGATTCCAACTTATCTATGCAATCTAATCTTCCTTGATTTTTTTTTTTTTTATCGACATCTAGAAACACCCTGGTGCGATGAATGATGGTTAAGGTGTGAAATGAAGCAAACTCGTGCTCTGCTCTCCACATGTCAAATTTCTTAATATGTCTGCACTAGCCCTTCCTGCTTCCTGGAGTGTCCTTTCCCCTTTCTCTGAGAGGCTAAATCCTAATTATTATTCAAATCCCAATGCACTTGTTGCCTCCTCTCTGAAGCTTTCTTAACACCCTAGTAAAAATTAATTCCCCCTTCCTTAAATCTTCTTGGTAATTTGTAACACCCTAATTCTAACACATGCATTGTATTTTAGTGAATTCAGGTTTTGCTGTCCCTTGACTGATTTATGTCTTTGAAGGTAGAGCCAAGATCAGAACCATCTGTAACTTTTGCCCCTAGCATGCTGAGTGTAGTTGTTCTTTAATAAAGGTTTGTGAAAAGAAGGAAGGAAGGAAGGAAGGAAGGAAGGAAGGAAGGAAGGAAGGAAGGAAGGAAGGAAGGAAGGGAGAGAGGGAGGGATATGGTGGGGAAGAAAATACATTGGAACCTTAAACTAGTACCTCCTGGGCTACACTTAGCTTCTTTGTTTCTTACGTTGTTTTACTTTTTTTTTTCTCATTTATTTAAAATAATATAATAAGCATTTTTAAACTAATTGAAGAACTTAGCTTACAAGTTTTGCTTATCGTAAGGATTTAAAAAGTGACTTGCACTTTATTGAAAACATAGTAGACATCCCAAAAGACCACTTATTATCTTCACATTAATCTCATTTTTATTTTTATTAATTCTGGTTCTGAGTTTAATGCATGCTAAGTATAAAAGAAAAGAAGAACTCTTTCATGGAATCTAAGATTAATATACATAATCTGTTTCTTTTGCTGGGCTTCATTAAGAAATTGGTCATAGCCTTCCTACCTGCTCCCCTACTCAGAAAACAGAAAGAAGAATAAGGAAAAGAAGGAAAGGCTGAGACACTGGCCAGCTTAAGCACAGGAGAATAGGCAGAAGCCAGTCCTGAGGTTTTATGGAGCAAAGCCCACCAGCTAATATTAATGAGATTCCTAGAAGAAGATAGTCAGAATTGAAAATATTTTGAGGTGATGCTGAGGATCATCTGAACTAAGAGTTAATCAGAAATGGGGCCTCCAGAGGTTTGCCCATCTCACATGAAGCGTTACAACACCTGATCAGGTGACTTCGCTTGGTGATGAGTGACAGCTTAATTTACGAGAATGTCGAGCAATGGCAAATTTGAAAATAAAACGAATATACAATCTGAACTCCATTGCAGAGTGTCCCTGAAGTTTCGCCAACCCTATAATTAGATGATACCTAAACTGGGTAAAACGTTAATATTAAATATTATGAGAAATTTATTGGAGATTGTGCCATACCTCCTATTTATATTTCTGGTCTAAGTCGTCTTTCTTACTTTAATAGAGAATATGTATGTATTTGTGTGTATATACTTTAGAAATTTCCATTAGGAATTAATTCTGATGTCTCAATAGATTAACCTTGCTGGTACCTAATATAATTTATTTGAAAAAAATGAAACTCCTATTACTGCAAAGATTTTAATGGGTAAGCTTTCCTGGCATTACTTTAACAATCTCGCTCCCTGAGACTGCAGTTTTCTTAAAGGCCCACTCCCTGCAGAATCCAATAGAAAGCTTACCTATGTAACAGCTGTGAAATCAGACAGTTAACCCTTGAACAACACGAGTTTGAACTAATCTGGTACAAATTTTTTTCAGTAAATATACAATTGGTCCTTTGCATGCTCGGGTTTAGCATCACTGGTTTCAACCAACCCTCAGATGCAGAGGGCCAACTCTATGCCTTGTTCTATGCCATTTCATATAAGGGAGTTGAGCATCTATGGATTTTGATATACTCATGGGGTTCTTGGTCCTTTGAACCATCCTCATGACGGGGACTGATGTTTGTCTGTCTTTCTAAAATAGCATAATGCCTCTTGATTGCTCAAGGAAGGTGGGCAGGAAAGGTGTGCAAAGGCTGATGATATTAAAAGAAAAGATATTTCAGACTGCAAAATGCTCAAGTAGATGTAAGTCCCATTCTTTGAGAGAGATTCTATTGAAATATACAGTTGACTCTTGAACACACAAGATTTAGGGGTGCTGACCCTGAGCAGTTGAAAACCCACAACTTAATTATAGTCCCTAGGTATCCAAAGATGATTGGTTCTAGGGATCACATTGACTCCTTTACACAAATCTTCTAAGGAAACTCTGCCTGGGTTTCCAGAAATACAAAACTAGGTCTGGTTCTTGTGAGCACTTGAAGGGTGGAGAGTGAAGCAAGATGATCAAAGCCAAAAACTCTTAACCTTTATCTGTCAATTCCTGTCTGGTAGAGAGGGGACAAAGTTCTTTTGATCTCATCTGGATTGTCTTAGTGTTCTTTAACAGATTCAGAAAGGCCATGCTCCTCTATATATTTCTAATAAGTGCCAAGAAAGAATAGATGAGTAAAATATCACATCATTTAATATTGAGAGTGCACACCTAATTGGCTCTATTTCTGTACCTATAGATACTTGTTTCTTTGGGACTCTGAGGTTTCTGATCTATCCCTGGTTCTACCTTATAATCCTTTTTTTCTGTTCTGCAAAATGGTTCCTGTTCAAATTCAGAGTGTCTTAAACACTCTCTACCAAGAGTCTTCTGTTGTCATCCACTCTAAAAACATGTTTTATTGAAACTTCTTGAGGATTTCTTCCTTTTAGTGAGAAATTTATTTTTCCAATGATATTTTAGCAATAAATATTTGAATATAGAAAAACCCAATAGAGGCACTAGAGTGCTCAAGGGTCCTTTTCTCAAAGGACAACAGCTTCTGTTTTCACAACACTTTTTCTCCAAAGACATACCAGCTCTTGTAGGTGTGTTGCAGGAAGCCGGCTCTCCTGTTCTGTACTGGATTGTGTCAGCAGGTGCAGCAGAGATGAGAAGTGGAAATAGAGTAACTTCAGGTCTGGCAATCATTTTGGATTCTACAGGCCCATTGCTAATGGCAATTATAGTAATTAAATTAGAGATGTCAACTACAGTTCTTTCTTTGCTCTTTAAAAAAAATGTTGTCTCTTCCTTCAGGTGCCCTTTTTATGAGCTTAAAGGTTCTAATTAAGGAAATCTCTTCCATCTGGTCTTTAATAAACACTATATATTTTTCAGTCTAATAAAGCTAAGATTAGGATTATTTTTTTCTTTATTTACTGCTACAATGAACCATGTTAAAAACTGCATTTTCCTAAAGATTTTTGTTTTATTTCCTCCTTCCTTCCTTCCTTCCTTCCTTCCTTCCTTCCTTCCTTCCTTCCTTCCTTCCTTCCTTTCTTCCTTCCTTCCTTCCTTCCTTCCTTCCTTCCTTCCTTCTTTCTTTCCTTCCCTTTATCCTTTCTTACTTCCATTGACTTGAAACTCGTTTGCTTCATGCAAACCCTGAATTAATAGTTTGACTGATATAGAATTATAGGTTATTGTCCAAAACATTGAAAGTTTCACTCTTTTGTAAACCTCTTTTTTTAAATGAATTATAATAGAAATACAGAAGAGTGCACAAATTATAAGTGTAAAGCTTAATGATCTTTTTAAGTATAAGCATAATCATATAACCTATTTCATGGGGTTATGTGAATGTGTTTATTATATTTTTGAGCATCTTTTATATACAGAAAAAAATCGTTTTATAAGAGGATATTATTTAAGCTGAGTTTAGTGACTTGGTTGATTCTTTCATTGCCTCTGACCAGGACATTTGGTCCCTGGAGGTTGTTTAATGGCATCTCCCAAGCTCAGAGGTGTTAGCCTGAATTATGTTGCTTCTTCTTGTCTGAGTTCTGATCTAGCTTCTCCCCATAGTCCATTTTTACTTCATCACACTTCTGACAAGTGTTGCTCAGACTCTTGGACTGCCTTCTGGCATTGTTATGTAGAAAAATTAATAAGCACAGTCATAAACTGCTTTGACATTCTAAAGAACTATAGAACTGCTTAATGATAATAGAATTACCATGGAGCTGTCTGGTTCCAATCACATCTTCAGAGGGAGTCTAGATGGAATTGACAGCTCTGGTAGGTAAAGTTTAAAATATATGAACTGTCAAAAAGATCAGAAATGGGTGATGACACTGTCAGCTTTCCCTCCATTGCTTTTGTCTGGGTTGCCTAACTCTGTTGTAAAATATCTCTTCTAGAGCAGGAGTGCATCGAAGGGTTCTGTCTGCTCAAGGGTTGGGTGAGGATGGGCCAGTGTTATTCTTGTCACGGTTTTAACTGCATAGACTCCAGGTGGCTCTGTGAAAGGAGCTAGAAGAAATAATTGATTTTATGTAATTGACTCTACGGTATCAGTTGATGAGTTTCTTCCATTTCCTAAGACACATTCACATCCAAGTAGATGACACATATAACACTTTAATAATTTCTCTTGAATACTAAACACCTTTATTGTCACTCTACTTCAGTAGTTCATTCTCTTGGCCACACTCTGGAATTTTAAGTTATTTGAAACTTCTGTAACCTTAAATTCCACTTTATAATATGATGATTCCCTCTTTCTATGGCCTCTGATCTTCTATCATGTCTAAATCTCCAGTTCTCTGGTTATTCTTTTCTTTCAGTTTCTCTTGGCTTCACTTCACTTCTTCATCCGTCTTAGAAGACTCTCAGCTTACTTGCAACCTTGTCTCTTTGCCATACATGCCTTGAAAAACCTCACCACTGAACTCTCACATAATCATATCTTCTTTGCATCCAAGATTCTGAGCCCTGCTACAGGGAAATTAGCTATGCAGACTGGTACTTTTATGAAGTTATGGCTTTAGCTAAAATCATTTAGTATTTCTTGATATTTGTCTACATTGACTATTTCAACTCCTTTTCACTTCCTTCAAGGTCTCTATGTGTCTTTTTTCATTTCAACAGATGATCTTACCCCAGGTTCTCAGATGAAATAATCAGGTATAAATTCTCTCAGATTTTGTACCTACCTTTCACTTACAAATTTATCTGCACTCTTATTTGCCTTCTTTCCTTCCTTTTCGCTTCAGCCAAAGAAGGTGTCCTTCATTCTGCTTACAGGTAACCCCTATTTCATGTGAACCTCACTCCATTATTGAACCTATATTCTCTGTTATATTTTCAAAATCATCTCTTTAGCCATTTTCTTTAAAAAAAACGATGAATTGCTTCCCTCTTTTGCAAAATCTCTTCCCTCAACTATACATTTCTTGCTACTGGGCTAGCTCTTTTCCTGCTTTCACAACCTCACTGAATAAAATAGCAATCTATGCTCATTATTTCTGTTTCCTAACATCCAAGGCACATCTTAAGCCACAGCAATTTAACTTATTTATGCCCCTGTCTTCCCACATTCCTTTCACTAAAATCAGAATCGTCTTCCAATGTCGGATCTAGCACTTATCTGACTTAACTCCCTCTGAAATTGATGTTACCAACTATTCTCTTTTCCTTCAAAACTCCAGAATTGCCTTTATAACATTGTTTGCAAAAAAATTGTACGTTTAGATAATTATTTGGTTACCTAAATATTTAACTCCCCAATTGTACTATACTCAATAGAGGGAGATATTGTGTCTTTTCTCTAAACATTTTAACCCTGTGCCTAGAGCACATACTAGATGTACAATTTATATTTAATCGAATGAACAAATACTCTTATGGAACACGTAGCACCATTCTTCCTTCTAGTATTTCTCTTACTTTTCTGGGCTCTTCTTTCAAGTTCCTTCCTGGCTCACCCTTTACGTGTTGCTGTTTTTCAGGGCATCATTTAGCCTCTCTTTTTTCATTTTTAATGATGTGCTTATACAATCTGTTCCAGGGCTGTGGTTTCAAGTACTAACTCTCTTCTAATATAATCAACTTTCAACTAGATATATTCTTTTGAGTTTCCCCAGATATTTTAAATTCTTTTCTAGAAAAGCTGATGTCATCATCTCCCTCTATTTTTATTCTAGTTCCATCTTATAGTCCAGAACATGGTTGTTGGCATAATGTGCAATGCCAAAGCCCAAGAGGCCTGGCAGTCACTTTCAGTTACTACTTATTCTTCTCTGTATCACTGCTGCTACTACTGCGTCCTGGCAATTCTAACTGCATAACAGGTTTTTAGTTTGTCCTCTCTTGACCATCCCTCATTATAATTTCTTGCATGGAAAATAGTTTTCTAACTGATCTCCCTGTCTTCAAACTTGTCACTGCCAATCTATTTTCTATAATGCCATGTAGTATTTTATTTCTTTCCTTCTAACAAAATTCTAATTATATAATTTCTTGCTTTGAGACATTGAAAAAAAAAAAACACATCGAAAGGTTTCTAAGTACTTTCTGTAAGAAATACAAAACACTTCATGGTATTCAAGTCCAGCATACATTCACCTCACTCTACCCTGAACTACAACTTACAGGCCCTCAGGCATTCTCATGCTTCCCTTCTTTGCATAAACTATTTCCTCAACCTAAAATATGCCTACTACTGCCCCCCACCCAACTTTCCCTCACCTAAGATATATATATATATATTGCTTTATAATTTGCCTCGAGCATCATCAATCCAAAAAGACTTTTCTGAACTACCATGTATTAATTGGACCCCTTTGCATGATCCCTGCCTCAATTTTTACATTAGTGATTATCCGTTGTTCTCTATATTTACTTCTCTGCCCTTCAGTTAGAGTATGAACAATTTAAAGGCTGAGATTACATATCCCTAATGCGTAATATGCATGATATCCATCATGTAATATAAATTTAACAAATGTACACTAAATAAATTTTGAACTTTTCATGTTAATGTCCTGAGTATGAAATAACTAGGCCATTTTTCCATCATGCTACTTAATTTTAGTGGGGAAAAAAACTGCCATTGTTTGGGGTAAAAGAATGGATACATAGTTTACTGCTGTTGATCTGTGGGAAGGGTGCACTGAAAATTCCAACACACTAGCCTCAGGAAGGTCTTAACCCTCTCATTCCAGGCTCTTATTCTTTCCTGGGATCTACAAGCGACATTAGATACTCATGTAATATTATTCTACATCAGTGACAAAACTGTGTGTCCCAGATGGCTTCTTTTACCATTAGGAAGGCTTTGACCTTCCTTCTCCAACTGCCAGTTAGTATATGTTTAAGGAATAGAGCCACATTTTAATACCAGCCTAAGACAATCTGCTGTGCCTAAAACTACCTAAAAGCTAACTGCAAAGAATTTTTAATCATCCAAATATGCGTCCCCATCTTTGATCTTTCCAAATAGTAGAAATAGTGAGAATTTGCTAAGATTAAAGCTACACATTGTTTTATATAGTTGTATACTCACAGAACTAGAGGAGATATGTCCTTAAAATCTGACTATAGCTTTTCAGTAAGTCACTTTTTATGCAGCGGTAGACCCACTTTAGGATCAACCAAGTAAAATCATGAAGAAGATGATAGGCATCCAGAGAAGTTCCCTAAATCCCGATGAATTACTGTAAAAACAAAGTTCCCAGATGGTGGGAACTTATTGCCGGTTGCTTGATGGGCTGCATGGTCTCTGGGCAACACTTATATCCCTTAGAATTTCACAGATTATATTTACCCCAAGACATATCTGTTGTAAGCTTCATATATTCAGAAACACAATCTTTGCTGTCTTAAATCATTGGCCCTGGTAATGTTAGTGATTAACAATATTAATAACTAAACTTTATTGAGCTTTTGGCAACTACTCAGAGCATTGCATAGATGATCCAATTCAGCCCTTCCGGGTATGTCCATGCATTATCACTTCTGTTTTCCCAAAGGAAGAAATCGAAGTATAAAAGATTAACTTGGCTAAGAGCATTCCACTAGTAAAATCCAAGCCATACAGGCTGATGCCAAAGCCTGTCCATACCCTCTGTGTTATAATGAGCTAGAAGATGCTGTGCACATTCCACCTCTGTCCTCTAAATTCTGACTGCCAGCACCTGGGTGTCTCTGCCTAAAGGTGGAAGTCACCCTCTCAGCCCTGGAGCCCACTCTATCTCCAGGAGATAAGTCAGTGGGGCTGGGAGTTAATGTGTCTTTGTCTACCCTCCATTGATGATGATAGGAGTTGGTGTGTACATGCCACTGTAGCTCTGTCCTTCCTCCAACAGGACAGCTGAGGTGTCTGTTTTATACTAGCTCCATGAGTTCCCCAAAAGGGAATGAGTCCCATTGGCTAGCAGCAGTTGCCTTTGCTTTCCTTGTCTCCAGGCCCTGCTCGCTCCCTGACAAGTGTTTTTCTTTACCTCCTAAACAAATGACTTGTCCTTGTTTCTTCATCTGAGTGTCTGCTTCTGGGAGAAACCAAACTAAAGCAAATAACTTGCCACGTTGCCACTTTCAGATCCCCTTCAAGACTTTCAGTGCCCTAGAGAAAGCAAAGCAGAGACTGGTAGTGGGCCTTTGAAGCCTGTGGGAGCGTTTGGCTTCTCTATCTATCAGGAAGCCTGGCTCTGACTTTCTCTGCCTCTCAACATTATCTACTTTTCTCCTTTTCTCAAAGCAGATTTCTAGTCCCTCTGCCCGGCCTTCTCACCTTGCTGTGAACTTATTTGCAATAAGCCACTGCACTTCGCTCCATTGCACATGGAAGGATAAATGGTTCTCACCTCTTGTTCCCTGAATCAAGTTATTTGGCAGCTGGTTATTGCAACAAAAATAACTGCAGGTGAAAGTGGCAAATCAGCCCGCTCTGTTCAGAGTGGCTCACCTGAAAGCCCAGCCCACACATTTCCAAGACAGGCCTTCTCCACACTCACAGCAAAAATCCTATTCAATTTGCCTCATTTAGCATACTTACCGAGCACCTTCTGTGTTTTAGTACTGTACTATAGACACTCTCTCAGCCTTGTAACTAGTGGTAGAAAACAGTTATTCTGAGGAACATTGTGTTTGTCCTGACTTCTGGACTCATGAGCATCACTAGTTTCTGGAGGTTCACAAGAATGTTTGTTATCCAAGAAATTGCATGCAGCAAACACACAATGATCTCCCCATTCCCACAGTACAGAAGTCCAGGCAAAGATAAAGAAAAAGAAAGCAAAGACAACAGTATAAAATTTGTTTGATTGTACTGCCAGATTTTGTTTGACTTTTTTTTTTTTTTTTTTACTTTTTTTAATGTATTCTTATTTCTTTTGAATCTGGAACTTGGGAGAGTTCAAATGTTTGTTGTTACTTTAAGACTGGGTAAGAAAATTAAACAAACAACACAAAAATATTAAAACAATCATAAAACATGCAACATTCTCTCCCTCAAATTAGTAGGTCAGCCTCTTGAGTACACTCAGTTGTTATTTATGTATATACAGAGCAGCTATGTACAAATTGTGGTAAGAATACTGATATGGGCTGAATCCTGTTCCCCCCAAAAGTCATATATTGAAGTCTTAGCCCCTAGTACCTCAGAATGTGATTGTATTTGCATTATAGAGCCTTTAAAGAAGTGAACAAGGTACAATGAGATCTTTAGGGTGTGTCCTCATCCAATCTGACTGATGTCCTTGTAAGAAGAGGGAGAAACACCAGAGATGCTTATGGAGAAAAGACCATGTGAGGATGTAGTGAGAAAGTGGCCATCTGTAAGCCAAAGAGAGAGGTCTGAGGAGAAACCAAACCTGTCAACACTTTATTTTGGAATTGGCCTCTGGAACTGTGAGAAAATAAATCTCTGTAATTTAAGCCACTCAGTCTGTGGTATTTTGTTATGGCAGCCTAGCAAACTAATACAAATACCTGGATTAGAATCACAGCTGTGTCATTTAATTTATTCTTTGATCTTTAGAATATCACTTCATCATTCGCCCCCCTGCCCCCCGCCCCGCAGCTCAGTTTTTCTATCTAGTAATGATATTCTCTAAATCCTTTTGAAATGACGTATTTACAAAGTGTGCCTGAAGGTGTCCAGCACACAGGGCTTTCACTCGGCTGCTAAATACATATTTGGTGATTTATTTTGTGGGTGTGGGAGAAGGAGATAGAATCCAAATTTTTTTATGTTAGCTGGCATATAAGTCTCAAACATTTATGAGGGTTAATTAAAAATATATGATTCTAAGTGTGAAAATGTTGATAAATACATCTTACGAGATTGTAGGAAATGATGCTAGTGGAAAATGTTCTCTAAGTACTAGGAAAAGATCTTCTGAAGATAAGCCTGAAGCTAGACCCCATAGGAGAGGTGATATTAGAAGAAAAGGAGAGAGACTGAGGAGGGTGTGTATGGAAATGTATAAAATGGTGTGGGAGTAAGGAGTTCTGCAGCTCAGAGAATAGCTGTGTTGGTCCCACAGGAGATAAAGGTATGCTCCTGAAGGCCAGTGAGAAGTGCCAAGTTCTTCTCTTTGGATTTTGGGAAAAGGGTGCCCCAGAAGAGATCCTTACATTGAGAAGTTGTACTACATTATCTGTGATATCTTTTAACTCTAAGATTCCTTAATATGGCTGAAAAGTGCCTAAGGGCTAGTTTGGTATGCTGAAATGTTTAAACTTTATTCATTGTGTAATCGAGAGCAAGTAAAGATTTTTTTATTATGATACAATATATGACGATAAAACATGCTCACAAATAATTAATCTGATGATGTACTGGAAACATCTGTGAAGGAGACTAGTTAGAAACACAGTAGAAAGAAGAGCTTAGTTTTTGTCTCTGGCTCTACCATTTCCTAGTTGTGTGCCCTTAGGAATATGATTCCATTTATTTATTTTTATGATGCATCCATTTATTAGAGAACAATTTAGTGTGTGCTTTGTATCTTTCAAGCACATTATTGAGCAATGTGAAAATAACAGTAAATAGTTACTGATTTCATGTCTCTAACGACCTAGTGTTAATGACACAGAAAGTAGTGAATGATACAGGAGTTAAAGGAAGCACAAAACTAGTCTTGGGGATTCAGAAAAGTCTTCCTTGGGAAATAATATCAAGGCTTCCCAGAGAGAAAGAGGTCAAATGAGCACCTAGGCATACGACCCCATCTCTCCATCTATTGAAAATAAAAGATGGGAGTATATTTTACCTGCCTACGTCATCAGTTTTGTATGATTAAAAATAACATAAATGTATGGGAAATGTTTGAAAGTTCTGAATACTAAATAAATATTGGGCATTATGATTTAACAGAGCTTAGTGACTGGATATAGAGGAATGATAAAGAAATAAGTAAGAGCAGCCTTTAGTATTCAACCTGGAGAAATAAAAGTTTTGGGATACCTTTAAATTCTTTGAAATTAAGTCTAGTGCTTTGGGAAGTGGCACTTACTGGGTGAGGAGGAGCAGGTGGTGAGGATAGCAATGTTGGGTATGTTGACTTTTGAGGTTGTCTATAAATGTATGATGGAAGCAATTGAAAACGTAGGCTTGAAAGGCAGGGCTTAGCTAGAGAAAAAGGAATTATCAGTATAAAGGTGAAGTCTTAAAGCAACATTAGTGTTTAGATAAAAACATGCAAATGAGCTCTCCTTATCTCATTTTTTAAAAGAATATTAAAATGCTGAAGTCTTATATCTCCGATTCCTGGCCAGGTAGGCTGGCTACTGGCTGTTTTTTTTTTTTTTTTTTTGGTCTATGATGCAGGTGCTTCTAAGCTGCAGAATGAAGGTCGGGTGGGGACTAGAGAGACCATCACACCAGTGCCTAGTTTAGTGAGCCCGCAGACAAGGATTTATAACCTACTAGCTGAAGAATTGTGGGAGAGAAGAAGAAAGCAATTGATTGAGCCTTGGTGGGCAGGAATTAAAAATAGTTGAGGGAAAATGAATAAAACATTACGGATAGGCATCCTTAACATGAGACAGAGGTGCATGCAAGTAAGTCTGGATTTTGTACCCCGTTAAGTCAAAGAGTGTGGATATTCAGTCCACTCTAGACAAGACCTTTACAGGAAGGGAGCACATAAGACAGAGGCTTTAGGGTAAAAAGGGCTCCTCAGGAGGCCTAGCAGTGTGCACTTTCTAATGCTTTTGTTGGAGCCGTTTTAATGTTCAAATCTAATCATCTCCTTGATTTAGCAAATCAAAGATACTTTTTCTCCTCAAGGGCAAAATACCTTCATTTTATTTTCTTCTCCATAATTAAGTAATTTCTTAATTAGTAATGTTCAACTTATTCAATCTAAAATGACACATTTTATTTCTTTTTATAAAAGCTTGCATACACACACCCAACCCCCGTCTGGTGGTGGAGTACTTGTCACTCCTGTGCTCTTTCGTGTTGCAGAGCTCTGTCTCCCCCTCCTCCACCCCTTCTGTCTCTTTCTCACTTGGTGAGAGAGATTAGGCCTCTCCAGTAGTTCTTCCTGAGCAGTGGGGGAATCCAGCTGTGTCATCTCACACTGTCTGACTTCCTGGTGGCTTTAATTAGCATAAAGGAATTTCTCCTCAGAGGGGATGTCACACTGTGGCTTTGCACCTGGTGGGCAACCCAACTTTTTGGTCTTTCACACTTGGCAGGCAGGAGATGGGGCATCTGCTGCAGAGGTCTTCCTGAGTCGGACTTGGCTGTGACATTCCTCAAAGTCCCGAAGTATTTTGCACCTGAGGCTGGGGCTGAGGCCAGGCTGCAGGGAGCACAGAGCCTAGTATGCTCTCTTTCTATTTTTGCAGGCATTTTTCCTCTGCTTGATTAAGCACAGCATCAGATGTCACTTCCCTCGTGCCATCCTGCTGTAGAATGCAGAAAAATGGTAGGGGCCGAAGGGAAAGCTGGTCTGGATTGAACTGAGCGCAGCGTTTAAACTCTGTGACCGTTCCTCTCTCAAGATGTCACATCCACCACCGCGTCTGACAATTAATGACAGACACTTTCTCCACTGAACAGCTCGTTCAACCAGCCAGGATTCACTGAGTGATTGGTATGTGCTAGCTCTATAAAAACCATGCAGGGAAGGCAGAGAAAGCCTCAAGTATTGTTTAGTCAGAGTTTTCAGGGTCTCTCTTGCAGGATGCTTCTTCCATAAGTCCGGGCTCTAAGTTAATTTTACCTGAGATCTGGGCTGGGTACAAGGAGTATATTTTTTTTCTGACCACAGGGCACCTGTTACTGTCTCTATACACAGCCTGGTAAGGAAGATAATGGTCCAGCACGCCAATGAGGCACAATTAATGTTAAAGTAATAGAACAATAATGCTCATCTGTGATGAGGACTTTGACATCTCCAAATGAAAGGCCCACAGAAGTACAGCGAGCTATTATTAGCATTTATGTAGTATATTTCATCTTCAAAGCATTTTGCAAATATTAACTAATGAACACAGAATATTGTCTTTCCTTGCCTCCAGTACTAGGAAGGGTGTCTCCTGGTTAGTCTCCACTTAGGTGGGAACATTGCTCCATGACATGGAGGCAGGGGTAACTCTTTCTATCAGTAACCATCTTTAGTCTCTTTAGGGAGGGCTGCTCCCACCGACCATAGAAAAAGCTGCAAGTCTACACTCTCCCCATAGGTGAAAAGGAAATCGGAACACCTGTGAGACCAGTTCTGTCCAACAAAAGTACAGAGTGAGTAACACATGTGATTCCAAATTTCTTAGAGCCACATTTTTTTTAAAAAAGTAAATAGATAAAATTAGTTTTAATAATTCATATAACCCAGTATATTTGAGATATTATAATTTCGATAAGTAATTAACATAGATTTATTAATGAGATATTGCACTTTTTGTTTGTACTGTCTTTGAAATCACCACATATTTTACACTGACAGCACAGCTCAGTGTGCACTAGCCACAATTCATGTGCCCGATCACCACACGTGAGAAGGGGCTACTGTATAGAACAGCACAGACCTAGACGGTTTCTGAGAAGGAAAGCCAAGAATTCTTGGTAGCGTCACGCAGGGCTATCACTCATTTGGCAAAATGGGACAATGGTCAAATGGAGTCCATAGTCTGACAGACCTAAAATTGAGTCCCAGTTCAGAACTTCGTAATTAGTCATTTTGAGTTTCAGTTTCTTCATCTGGAACATAGGGATACTACTAGGTCCATTGTCATAGTTTTTACGAAGATTAAATAAGATTACTTTTGTAAAGTGCTTAGTGCAGTGCCTAGCATGTATTATAATAATGCAAGAGAATAACTACTATCATATGAATAGGGCGAGCTCCTTTTCAAGGGCCCTTACTCTATCCTTTCTCCACTAGCATCAGACACATACATCCTAATTCTGACTTGATATCTCATTGCATTTTGGCAATGAGGTTGATAGATTTCCTCAGCCTCGACCTATGCATGACATGTGTTCTCATGGATATATGCACACAGCTCTGTATGGCCAAGACAAGGAGCCCTTGTAGGGTCATGTGGTTTGAAGAGAGGAAGGATAACCCTGGAATCTGAGGGTTATTTCTTCATGTACCTTAGGCCTTTTGATTTCTTTCCATTGTTTATTCTTTAAAAACAAATACTAGCTCCTCCATAACTCTTAAATAACTTTAGCCTAAACTTCACCCTCCAGTGATGCAGTGCCCCAAACACATCAGAATGTTTTGCATCTCCATGCCTTTGTTCACCTCATTCCCTTCACCTAGAATACTGTTCTTGCACCTCAACCCACAGATCCTGTGTTAACTTTAATCTTGGCACTTGTAACATCTCGTTGTACTTAATCGACATGGCATAGCAGAGAGTCTATGCTGGGGACTCTCTCATCCTGAAGTTCAATGTTTCCAAATGTTATTTATACCAACAATTCCTTAACTTTAAATCATTTTAAAATAAGAAGTAACAATGGAAATATAAGTCATTCTATATTTTAAAATATTTTAAAATAATATAGAATGACTTCTGGAGATATCTTTTTGTCAAGAAACTTCCCTCCAGAGCATTTCTTAAAGCTTGTTAGCTCACGAAGGAGACTTCTGACTTCTAATCCTATATATCCTATATATAGAAGGTACCTTACCTAGTACAAGTGTTGTCCATCCCTCCCTCTTTACAAATGAGAAGATCGTCAATCAGCTACTTTCAGTCTGAACTGGTAACTGATTCTAAATCTGACTCTTGATTCACTATCCATTTTTAGAGGCTCTCTGAATCAGTACACCAAAAATGATTATGGCCAGAAAATTTAATCATCAATGAGGGAGGAAGTTCTTTCTGGATCCCTCATGGATGTCTTTATTTGTTTAGGACCAGAAGGAGTGATATTGTGGTGGGCTGTGGAGCCAGGGTTCAGTTTCATAACAAAATGATCTCTTTCAGCCCTTGCAGGCAGCTGCATGCAATGTGTTTTGGCATTTGCCAGCTTGGGTACTGGTGCTGACACAAGCATCCCTTGTTTTGTTTGAGTTGAATATGTTTGATTCCTTCCTAGGTGCTTTTTCTTCCTCTTTCTTCTTCTTCTTCTCTTTTTTTTTTTTTTTTTCCTTTTTTCAACATGCATTTTATTTCCCTGACTCTGTTCTCATGTCCCTCCTCTCATGTAAATGTCTCGTGTTATGGTTACATGAATAATCAACTGCCTCTTAGGAGGGGGTAGTGAAAAAATAGGAATTAATTTTCCTTGAGACCAATTTGCTCAAGTAGGTCTCTTTCTGAGGGTTCTTTGCCTCCAGGAATTTCCTTTGGGGGACTCTTCAGAGGAAAACACAAAAGCACAAAATGCAACTGACCAATTGTGCAGAACTATTGGTAGGGAAAGATAGTGTGATCGGGTGGGAAAAGGAATTCTTCGTGACCCCTGAGGTGCCAGCTAAAGCTGCGGAGGCCCTGAAGCATGAAATTTGATTACCCTTATCTTGGTACACAGCTCCTGATAACTGCTGTGGGTCATTCAATTACCCAGCAACCTCTACAAATGTCTACAGTGGCAGTTAATTCGGCGTTAGGGTGGAACTGTGCACCTCTCTTGTGCCGCACCTCTGAAATGGCAGCAGGACGTCCCTATCGAGGAAATGAGCTTGGCCAAGGATGATTCAATATTCGATCATTACTCCTAAGCATTGTTAACAAATGACTGAGTGCTTTCTTCTACTTTTCAAATTTTGTTGACTCCCTCCTCAAATCAGATATTCAAGAATGGCTTGGGGAGAGTCCAAGGTGATTAAGGAGTTTGCAAAATAAAACCTCCAAAGAAAGGCTGAAGAATTAGTATTAGGAGGAGGGAGGCAGAAATGTTACAAAGAGAGAGATGGCCAGCTACTCTGACTATACCTTGAGGTCAAAATAAGAAAAGCCATTTAATCCTCACAAAGTACAACAGATAAGTGCTGGGCTGGACAATCAGAAGGCCTGGTCCCAGTCCTAGCCCTTCCATTAAAAGTTATGTGTGTGACCTTAAGTATGTTCCTCAGCTTTCTGGGCTTTACACTATATGGTCTGCCTCACTGCCTGCATTTTTTTTTTCCCCCAATTCTGTGAGTCATTAGGTTAAAATGGTGGTTAGGCTAAAAGAGGACAAGTTTTCACTTCCCACTGTGGTTCTGCCTAGAGATGGAAGAGCCCGTGAAATAATCTTCCAAAGGGTTTTTACAGCAATTTACAGAAATGTTTATTAGTCATAAAAACATGGAAACTGTAATTTTTTTTTTTTAGGAAACCGAAGAACTGGACTCTTCTTGAAAGAAGAGTTACATCTGAGAAACAATATCGACTTCCACTGAGACAGACAAAAAGTCAACAATTCTAATCTTGTCCCTCACAACAATATCCCAGTGTGTTCTTGTAGCTTGGGAGCATCTATCTGAGGACTTTGCCCTTCTCTAGGTTAATGCTGATGGCAGCTCAGCTCTGCAATCATTTAAATTATCCAATTTGTGGTCAGAACTGGAAGAGAGGAGAGGCCAGCTACCTGAGTTGTTCTGAGGCTTGTCTGAAGTGAGCATACTAATGGTCTGGGGATGGGGGTGGACACCCCGTGGGCATTCCAGTTCTTATCTGCAGGGGAGGAAAGACTTTTCCTCTACCTTCGTAAGGTCTGTAACTAGGGCCTAGGAATTAAGCTAATCAGAGACAGATTAACAGGAGAAAAACATACACATTTTTTTTGATGCTAATATTTTTAGGCGAGACTGCAAGGGCTTCAAAGAAAAAAGTGAAACCCTGAAAGAAGCAGTTAGACTCACAGATTTATACACCATTTTTAACAACGAGTGGAAAATTGTGGAGACATGACAAGACAATAAAAAGGGGCTTGGGCTAAGACAAGTTGTGGGACAGTGACTAGGAAATATATGGTGTAAAGTAATGAATGATCAATGTTATTCTAGTAGGTCTATTTATACAGGTCCTTTTCAGTGCTGACTCCCAGTGTCCGGTAATAAGAATGTTCTTCTCTTCTTGGACCAGGGAGGGCACCCTTCTCAGGGGAAATTTCATATCCTGCTTTTAGGTAGAAAGGGAGAAGGCAGGAAATTTTCACTTCCTGCTTTTAGATAGAAAGGGAGAAGACACCTGCTGTTTCTCAAGAGCCTTCAGCTCAAAATAATCAGTATCCCAAAGCAGCATATTTGGGGTGGCATATGCTGATCCCCTTCACATCCTTCCTATAAAGAATGGTACAGCAGCTGGGAAATGCAGCTGCATCTTCCCCTCTCCTTGACACCCCTCCCCAGTCTGGAAGAAAGTTCAGCACCTCCTTTGGTTCACAATTTCTCTGGATACATTTCCACAAAAGTTGCTGTTGCTCTTTGTAAAAGAAGCTCAGCTGCTATACAGCCCAAGGTGGATTGCTGTGGTTACCTGCAAGACCAGGTTAGGGGGCAATCCAAAGAATGGCCCAAGCACCCAGGTGTAGTAATAGTGACAGCAGGTGTTATTTAGCAGGAGTCAACAGCACTCTGGATGCAGTCCCAACTACAAAGGCAGTATATCCTCATTAACTGCAAATGCCTTGCTCGTAAAGCTGTCAGCACTGGGCTCTAATGTCTGTACTTTTAATGATGCATTTGATTAGGAGATAATTCCATTCACTTGGTAGCAGGCAGACCTGTTTGGTGAGGGTCTCTTTCCCCTCCTTTCCCCCCACCTTTCTCTCCTGTTGGAAACATTTATCAAATTGTGATGTATAAAACAATCTAATAAGTAAATACATAAATCTACAAAACAATGTCACAGTGTCTCTTGAACACCAGTCTCTGTGTGTGTGTGTCTGTGTGTATGTGTGTGTGTGTTTGTGTGTGTTGTGTTGTGTTGTGTAATGGGATAAAGTGAAGAGTAGTTTTTCTAATTCCTCATAGAGGACCATATCTGGAATCTCTTCTTTTACAACCTAATAATATTCCCTGCACTCCAAGTCTTAATAATTGACATGACTTCATAGTGCATCACATTTTGCAAATCAATTCCATGTCTGATATTTCATTTATATCTCACAATAAACCTGTGAGGTAGTTATACCTCTGAAGAAGGAACAGAAATTCAGAGGTTATATCACCTGTCCTAGGAAGCCAGTCAATAACAAAGGAATTCAAAACCAAATCCCAGTCTATATCCTGGGCTTTCTCTACCACTGTATGTGCTTCCCTTCAAAGAGGAATTTTATCTTCTTTTTTCTTGAATACAAAGCATGGGGCTGACAGACCCTGATAATTTTCTCTTGCTAGAGAACATCCAGAAACTAGTTACAGGTGAGGTAAATCAAGTTTCTGAATCTCCTGAGTCACTTCTTTTGCTGTGGAAGCATAAAGTGATGTTCAAGGTAATGAAAAGTTTTGACTTCTGAGTAAATCCAGGTCCTTCATGAGCTTCCTCACATCTTTCCCTCTTCCTTCTCCTCCACCTCATTTTTAACAATGGTGCTAGTGGTTTTCCACATAAGATCCAGAGCCTCTTGCCTGTAAGTCCTTTTTCATCTAATGATTATATCCCTGTCTCCCTACTTTTCTCTTCCTTCTAGTCCTTGAATGATAATAATAGCTAATAGTCATTGAGGACTTATTTCTTGCACATTCTTTACATATATGTATCATCTCATATAATGTATATACAATGCAGGTACAGTTTCACCCCTGAAGGAAACTGTAGTCCAGTCAGCTTTGTGTCTTACGCCCAGTCATAAGCTGGTAAGTGAGAGAGGCTGCAAGTCTGATTTCAGACTTTTTTTTTGCTAATCAGCATATTGCTAGTAGGTATTGTACCTGTTGTGCTTAACACTGAGTGAGGTGGTATGAGAAATGTTGAAAGAGAAATAAGAGATGACAGCAGTTTTTAACTGGGGATCCCAGAAGAAGAGTACTTCTCTAAATTACAATTTAACATGTATATATCAAGATATCACACATTTTCACCTACGAATCTCAAAACACTATGGCCTGAGTATGAAGTGTTCAGTCCCACCAACCCTAAGAATCTCTTTTTTAATTGAAAGTCAGAAAGGTTAAGTGGCTTTGATTTGTTCAGTTTGGTTGGTGTCAGTGAAGGCTTTTGATCTGAAGGGCCAATCTCCTCCACTTTACTAAGCCTCCTGTCTGTATTCTTCATGGGGCAAAAAAGGAGAACACCTTGTTGTAACAGTCTCCTTGGAGATTAATTTTTATTCTCAGATGTTTTATCCCTAGCCACTCTTTAGGTGGTTGATTCTACTATGAAATTTTCATTTGAAGGAAAATTGTATCATGTGTTAGAACAGTGGAGAGAAGAGCCCATGACCTTGCCTTGCTTTGTACTATGTTGCCTTCTCTGATATTCGCTTCTGCACTAGCAGGGAGTTTGACACATGGAGGCAGACAGCCTTTATTACTAAATCTGTTTGCAAATGTGTGGACAAGTGCCCTGCACACCCACCCTCATTATAAGCAGTGGCAGGTCGTGGATATGAATCACAGGTTTCTAGTAGCACTTGTCTTCTCCCTTTCCTTAACTCAGATTGTCAATATTTCAGAAACAGTAACAATAATGATGCCAGATCATCAGAGCCATGGGACAGTGTCCTGCAACATGGGGACACACAGCTTTAAAGAAGTTGACAGCTCCCTGAAATGTGCTCACCCTTCAGTGAAATGGGGTCTACCTTATCTAGTGCACTAAGATGTGCAGTCAGGCTAAGAGTGGGTGACTGTGTGCATACCATCTACTTTCATGATGTCCTTAATCGGTGGAATTAATTAACCAAGCTTTGATTGCCAAACATTCTAGATATGTAAAGTGCTGGATAAGAGATTGTTAAAAGTAATAATCTCATAAATTAAGCAGGTTTGAGTGTGGTGGGTGCCTAGAGATAAGGCCTCTTGGGAAAGCCTCTTGCTCCAGTTATGGTTCAAAGCCTGTGTTTTTGCTCCTTAGGTCTGCATCCCTCTCTCTGAGTCTATAGAAGGGCTGAGGAAAGGAGAGGAAGAGAAAAAAATGAGGTGTGGCCACTGAGGGCTCCAGTGCCTCGCCTCAACCAGCACCAGAGTGGGAGTGTAAATGCCTTTTCTATAGTCTAGATGTAAGGGGGCAGAGAAAATGCCACTTAGCATTCATATGTTTGCCACACATGTCCCACTACCTTCACACCACCACTGCAACAAGATGAGTGCTTCTCTTTTCACTTAATTTGGGAGGTGGTGTTCCCATACTTGTGCTAAAATTCATTCGGTTCTTCATCCAACATATCTCTGGAAGGAGCTGAATGTGCTTAGCACTATGCTAGGCCCTAGAAACACGATGAGAAGAATTGTATGTTAGATATATCATATTTTTCTAACACTACGAATTGATCATTTTTCCCCCATTCTGGATAAAATTCTTAGGAGGATGTTTTTATGAAATATTTAATATAATCAAGGCACTGCCTTTGTCGCTCAAGTGAGTATACATGCATCTAATATGGCTTATTAGGTGAGGAAATTATGTATTCACACAATAAAACTGACAAAGCAATACACATTAACAGCACTCAGCAAAGAGCTCTTGGGGCTTATTAAAGGGATCAAGAGCTCTAGATAGGCAGGTCTGTGAAGGCTTCATGGAAGAAGTAAGAAAATGGTAGAGCCTTGAAGTGTGGTGAAAACTTGTATTCATCATCTTCCAGGCTTTAGGTTCATAAATGTTCTTTAACATTTTAACTGAGTGCTGAGCATCCTATCCTTGCCCCAGGCAATCTAGCAACAGCAACGTTTAACAAAAGAAAAGCAATTAAAGGCCCAGTTGACTTCTCAGTGGGGGCAAGAGAGGGTGTCCTTTGCTGTCCCTTTAATGCCTTGGGCATGCTTCTGTGCTGTGCTGGCCTTCTCCTAGCTCAGCCTCTACATAATTCCTCCTAGCTTTCTGGATTTTTTCCTCTTGAGAAGAAATCTGGGGATGAAGTGCAAAATCTCACTGAGAATTATGGGGTGCAATTGGGGTACCTTGATTTTAAATTGAGACCTCAGCACATAAAAAAGTCTGCGGCAGACGTCCAGGTCTGGCTTCAGAAATTAAAGGCTGTCACTTTAAACTGATTTCCTCTTCCCGGGCCTGCTCTCCTGGTCTGAGCCTAAGGCAGAGGAGAAGGGATATTTTAAAGTGACAGGTTTAAACAGCCTCTGTGTGTGGTGCAATCATTTTTCATGTGAAGCCTCCTGGGGTCGTGCTGAGGGGCACTGCAGGATCCAATCTCCCTCCATAAATTTGTGGGAAGCCCCATGCTGCCTGGCAGCTAGAACTGGCAGAAAGGGCTGCCCAAGGCAGAGTAAGAGAGCAAGACAGAGGGCTGAAGAAAAAGAGGCCCCACAGGGCACTGAGCCCTCAGCCTCCATGCACACACACACCCTGCAGGCACTGCAGGGCACCGATGGGATTGTAGGTGTGGAGTGGACTCTGCGTGGATTTGATAATCGTGTCTGAGATTCTGTTTCTATGAAGCAGAAAACTTTGGGTCTAATCCTATTTTAAGTGCTTTTACTGTGTGACCTTCACCAACTTTAACCTTTCCAGACCTCAGCTTCCAGATCTCTACCAGGGGGCTGCTTCAGCCCATAGACCAAGGATGATGATTTCTGCCTGGCTCACCCAGGGTCCTTGGGAGAAAGAACTGAGCAGTTGGTCTGAAAGTGTTTTGTAAAATGCAGTGTCATGCAAATGAATGGCATTTATTGCATGGTTACCACCACAACTGTAGAATTGGATGTCAGTGACTGGGACAGTAGTCACCTAATTTACTGTTCTCACAGCCTCAGAGTGAATGTCAGTTTCTCCTTAGTACTCATTCACAGCCAGTACTGCAATTAATAAATGGGATACCTTCCATCCCAAGGGCAAAGGTCTCCTAATAAAGATGAGAGCCTCAGCTCAAAAGCTGAGTGAACACAACCCCAGCTCTCTAGGCAGAGTCCCCAGGGTCCTGGCCTGGTCCTTGCCCTCTGGTTAGGAAATGGACACTGGCCATGTCGTTCTCTGGGTTGAAGCCTGAGCCAACTTCTTTTTGCACATAGCCACAGGCCCAACTCCTACACCTCAGAAAGTCTTAGATGGAAAGATTAAGTACAGTTCTTTTTTGCCTGGATCACTACGAAACTATACCCACTGCTTTTTGTGATAAGAAAAAAGCTGTCTGGGAGAGGTAGGTGACCTCTTGGCTACTGTCTGGCTTTACTCCCCAGGTGTACTTCATGCTGGTAGGCCACACACTTTCCAGACAAAGCCACAGGAAACCCAGCCTAAGGTGGGGGTGGAGGTGGGAGAAGAACTGCCTTTTTTTCTTCCCTTCCTTTAAAATCCTGTGATTTTCTGAGCAATTCATAGCTTGCTGGCAGAGCTTCACAGCCACCGATATATTTAAACTTTTGATATTAAAGATCTTAGCAGCTTCTCCTAGGAGAAAATTACCTCCCCAATTCAAGTAAGCCAGGTGCCCTCTTGAGACATGTGGGATTTGTGTTCCCAGCAAAAACTTCTCTTTTCAAACTGGGAGATGAGAGTACATAGGCCCATTCCTGGAAATAGATGCATTAATGAATTTCAACATCCTATTAGTAGTGATGATTTGACAAAATCACGAGAATGGAGATATTTGGGTATACAGCTGACAGATGAGTTATGTGCTAAGGTGTCACAAGGATATAAACTGTGTCTCCTAAAGGCACTTCAGGAAACAACGATGCAGGTACGAAATGCAGGGATCCCATCGGTATGACCCAGGCTGCCTCCGAGTTTACAGGGACCCTTCAGAGACATCTGTAATGATGCAGCTGAGGCAGTGACACAGAGGGTTGTACAGATCAGGGTGAGGTGGGCTTGTGAGGACAGCATTCATCACTCAGACTCCAGTCTCTTTGAAACAGGCTTGAGCAGATACAAGCAGATCAGCCAAAATACATTTCTTTTCCTCAGATGTAATAGTTTAACTGGAATTGATAAAATGAAATATATTTTGGAATCACTATGTCAGTGAGATTGGATCATGACAAGAATATATTGAGTTACAAATATCTAAATGCGGTCATGAAGGAACTCTCTCTTTGGGTGCCCATTAGATGTGGGTCCTGCTGTTGTTAATTGCCTAATTTGGTTTGTAGGGGCTGTGTTGACTGTTTATCCAAACCCTCTACCTTCTTTTTCCACTAGAGCAGAGAGCTACTTAGATCTTTATTGGCTTTTATGCCCTTACAAGCTCCGTCCATAAGAGAAAAATTGAATTGGTCCCATTAGCTTGATTTTAGTAGTAGTGGAGAAGGTAATGGATTCCAGGCTTGCTTGCCATTTAATTTAGATGTTAAAATATCGCATATGAATGACCCAGATACATCACTGCCATTGCCATACAGAGTTGGAAGTGCACAGGAGGGGGTACTGACAGCCATTGCAGGGTATCAGTGACCCCATTGGTGAAATATCTAGTTAATTAAGAGAAGATGGTCACCAAGTTGAGATGGAGTTCCCTTAGGGATACAAGAAAGAGGTTAGGAAAAAAGTTTGTCATAGCTGACTATTTTTTTATAACCTCAACCATCACATTTGAGTGTATAAAATGAAGAAAACTTTGTCCTGGCTGGAATGGAACAAACCACCCTGGTGTGTGCATGCACACACACACACACACGACACACATACAACACACACAAAAATTGTAGCATTTTAGAACCATAGACTACAGTTCCCTGTGGGGAAGAAAATGTCTGTCAGATTCACTGCCAGACCCTCAGGGTACTATCCCAGTGCCTGACAGGCCTGAGGGTGGGGTTAGGCGTAGGAAATATGGTGAAGAGATTTGGGAAGTATTTGTTGAAGAAACCATAGGGTTGGTAGAGAATTTCAGGTATATCTAATCTATCTGTTTCTCAGGTTAATTATCCTACTCATGGAGGGCTCTGCAACCAACCCAGAAAGTTTTCAAATACTAGATTTGCCACTTTGGCACTTGCTTTGCAACCTAGTACAAGTAATTTAACCTCTCTGTGAAGTTTCTTCAGCTGTAACAGTTTAGTCCAAATAATACATACCTTATAGGGCTGTTTGTGGATTAAATGATATTGCACGAAAAGCTCTTTGAAGAATATTTAGTATATTACATTTAAGTGTTAATTGCTATTATTATTAAATGGCTTTTCCAATCCGACTTGCTTTTCATTAATCTATACTTATGCCTAATTAAGATGTGAAACTCTACCTTATAAGAATTTTCAATCTACTTTTCTATCTTAAGCTCTTTTTCTTATACCGAACTTACAGAGCTAACACAAATCCTCCATTGAAACTGCTCGGTGCCATGCATAAGTCCCCATTCGCTGTGGGCCTCAGTTTTGGTTCGTTTGGTATAATGTGGAGGCCAAGCTAGATAATCTCTAGAAAACTCTTTCAGCTCCATTGTAGTGATTGTAGCCGCAGTTACACTTAGATAACAAGTTATGTTGATAGGTACTGTTTTAAGTGCATTACTTGTGTTAACTCATTTAATTCATGCAGTAATCCCATTGAAGAATTTAACATTAATATATTCATCATATATATAAACTGAGGCACAGAGAGGTCAGGTAACTTGCCAAGGTTGCCCAGCCAGTAGGAGGAGGAGTCAATTTTTAGTTCTAGGAGAAAGTTCATGAGCCTGTAGAGCAGAATTTGTGCTTCTATGGTTTTCTGTTACTATGGTTTTGCAAATCTTCCTGAACACAGGGTGAATCTAGAAATCAGGATAGCTCTACCCTGTTGGCTTTATACAGTGACCTGACCTTGGCATCGAAGAATATTTTCCATCCATAAATAGCAAAGCTTATGATTGCCAAATAAATGAAGGCATATTTGCTACTGTGAAAATGCCCCAAACAAGCTGAGCTATTATTATTGTGTCATGATTAGAACAAGAATAATGTGCATTTATGGAACTCTTTATGTCCCCCAAGTACTTCATGGCTATCCTAATTAGGCAGCCTGTTGACACATTCCTGAGAGAAGACTGCAAACGTTTATTTCAATGTTCCGGTGCCATGAAACTTAGAAGTCCTCTCAGCTTGGGGTGGAGGGTCAAGGAAAAGATATGGGAAAGTCAGTAAGGCTAAACCTAGAAGAATGACTGAGTATGGATCAGCACCTAATATATTAGAAATACGATATTTGATCCAATTCTCTTTGGATTGTGTAAATCAAAAGTTAATTACTGGGAGGACCCCATTCATATTTTTATTGCTCTATTTACATTTTACAAAACCATCTGGTATCATTAATATGCTCAAAGTCAGTTTAGTTGTATTTGTAATTTTATAGCAAAAGAAAAATCTCATCCTTCATCAAGTGAGAGCAACCACAGGCCTGGGAGAGGAAGGTGCACCCTTGGCTGGAATGATGACCAATGGATCAGCTCCTTGGTCTCTGTTCAGGTGGAATCCTGGCAGGCTTCTGGGGCTCCTGGCAGCTTTTTGGAAGGCTTAGTCACTTGGAGGGAGGCTAGGCTCTGAGCTGAGGGATAATCTGCATTCCTGGGAGGCGGATAACTTGTTAAGATTTGTGCAGTGACAGGTTGAAGAATAGTAGAACAAGCCCACCAGCTGCCCTTTCCGGGCACTGAGATACAGTGAGCTGGTCCAAGGTATCATTGTCTCCAACCAGGACCATCTGCAGGCCATCCCAAGGCCCACACATGGATGAAATCTATAAGCCGTCTTGTTCTTTTTCTCTTGTTCAGCATCCCTAGGACACAGCCGAGTGGCCCCCTCAGAGGTGGCTTAGGGAGATGAGACACCACCTCCGGCCACTCTTGGCTCAGGAACTAATGGCAAACTGCTGCTTTTCAATCTTGACCCAAAGTGAGCAGCTGCTGGAGGATTACAAAGCATTGGACCTTCTCATTTTTCATTTTAAATGTTATCTCAGCTGGGCAGTTCTTGCAAATGAGCTCTTCACCCTCCCCTTCCTTCCAATTTCCTCACTACTGTCACCCTACGCTCTACCCAAATACTCTCAGGCCAAAACCAGGGCCTACAAGTGGTGCACATTAACTAAATTGCAGCTTACTGGCTTCGTTGGTGGTGTTTTCAGATTGAGTTTCTCTGGCCTAACACTCAGATGCTAATGACAGGAACTGGTTGGTTAGATGGGGCAGATGGACAACCTTCAAAATCAAAATGGCAAGGGTTAGTGTCACGGAGCTTCAGTTTTAGGCTAGTTCATGGATCCATAAGTTTGGTGAGGATGCATTTTTTTTAGACAATGGAAACATCTTTTTTTCTGCTACAGAAAAATTTGCACTTAATAACTGTCTGCAATGGTACCCTGAAGGTTTCAGAAACACAAAACAAAACCTTTTATTGATTCCGCTGAAAAATAACCATCATTTCTTTCTCTAAGTCCTCCCCAGGTGCAGTTTCTTCCCAATGACTTCTATCTCCAAAGTTTTCTTGACTCTGCACCTACCCCCATTCAGTTTCTTCTCTGATACAAGATATGAATAAGAAGAAAAGATCAGAGGCTTTGAATAGAAAAAAAAAAAAAAAATGGTGAGAAAAACAGAACCAAAACACTGAGCCTGCTGAATCATTCCTATCAAATACTACAATTGCTTGGGAAGCAGAAGAATGCTTTTTCCTTCTTTTCCTACTCTCAGTCCTATTCATTTTAGGTCTTCCTCATCAGTGCCCGAAAACTAGTTACAAAAACTTTCCTACACAAAGCAGGCTTATTCAGGAAGCCATTTCCACACCAAAACCATTGCACCAGGCTGTGAAGGGGGTGACAAGCCATTTAAGTGGCTCAGTGGGCATTGGAGAGTTGAGAAGAACTTCGTTCTAGACTCAGGGCCTGGTCTGGTGCTTGATGAGGATAGGAGCTGAGACAATTCTCTGCCCCACATCCCTGCTCCTGCCTGAAATGGTGAGGGCCTGGCTGCCCATCTCTTGGCATGATGATGCCCTAAGGTACAATGCTTGTGGTTCCAAAGGAAATGGAAGATTCGGTATTCCTCAAGAGGAATCTAAATGCTCAAAATACATGAGGCTGGGACCTGGGGAGGGCTAATTGGGTGCTCTTATAATTCCAAGTGCTTTCCAACTTGTCCTTTGTCTCCTGTAACTGCACAGACCATGTTCGATTAATGACGGGATGCTCCATTCTCAACGCCGACCCTCCTTTCCTCACCGCTCCACACTTCCACGCATGTCCATTTTAATTCTCTCCTCCTTCTTTTGGCATCTGGTCTATTTTGTATATAAACTGCTGATGTAAATGTCCAAAATAAATTATGTTGAATAATAAATGAAGACAGCTACATAATTTATAATGCTAGAGGCTAGACAGAGCTGCACGGGCTGTGTTCAAGCTGGTGGCCTCTCCTCAGCTGCTTACCACAGCTTGCCCGCTGGTGTTTACAGCCTTACTGCTGAAACCAACAGAGCCCGATGCCTGTGGCTCAAGTATCATCTTCCCTGTCTAGGCACTTGAGCCCAGCTCACCTGCAACTCAGGAACCACCTTGAGTTACTGGTACTATTGGGCCTGGAGTGACTGACTGTGGGCCACATACCAAGCAACTCTGAAGTCTTGCCTATGTGGCCCTGACCTTGGGGAGTTGCAGGTAGGGAGGAAGTAAACAGAGCTGGTGTTGACAAATAGGAAGAGAAAGCCAGTTTTGCTCACAGAAGACATATTCAGAAGAGGAGAACAGTAGTTATTTTTCCCAGTCTGTGGTGTCTGCTCTGATAATCGAGAATAGTGAAATGGCTGAGATAAGTGTCACTATGATTGGCTAAAAGGAAATGTGAGTTGTATAATTATGAGACCAAATTCACACAGGTCAAAACTCATTAGCCAAAGTGTAAAAACAGTGTTCTATAATAATACAGTATTCTCTGTGTAGTCACACATGTTCAGCTTAATTTCCTTCATGCCTCAGAATAACCCAGAGGCAGACATGGCACCCTCCTCACGTGCGTGCCCCATATCTGGCTCAGAGAGGTGCTGCTTTGTACCTTTGCACGTGTGCAGGTATCAGACCTCAGAGCTGTGCCCCAGGGGTGTAGATACCATACTAAGAGATTTAGAATTTCCTGAATGCCCACTGTGGACGAGGTGTGCTGGCTCATGAATAAGTGTTATTTAACTCATACCTTAAACAACTTTAGGAGCTAGTGTTACTTCATGTTCTAGAAAAGAAACTGAGTCTTACACCAAACTACTTCACTCAGATCACACAGCTGGAATGTGAAGGAGAGGGAGGATTTAAGATGCTGTAGAAAGGGTTAGAGAGCCTAAAGTCAAGTTATTTTGGGGGACCCAGCTTTCCTTATAGGTATCAGCTGGCTCCAACTTGGTCATTCTGCAAACAGGACTTCATTTTCTCATAAGAGCTAGTCACTTCATCCCTGTGCCATCACATGCTATGACCCTCTCCATTCTGAGCTGCTAAGGGATAGTGGATGGAGTATTACCAATCAAAGGCTCAAAAGTGGTAAATAGTCAAACCCTTACTGTGTCATACAGACAAGTGTGACTGGGACAACAGCTGCGTTTGAGAAGGCATTTGGGGATCTAAAAAAGGAAAGCAGGTTTAGGCCATAACAATAGTTGCTGAATGATTTCAGATTCTCATTTCCGACCAAAAAAAAAAAAAAGAAAGGGCAATATAACCCTGAGATTAGTTTTGTCCTGTGACTCACCAGGGAGGCCTGGGGGATGCTAAGCAGAGAAACCAGATTGAAACAATTTTGTAAACAGACCACAATGGGAGTTTGGGGCTTAAAAATGGAGGAAATATGTGAGTGGGACTTGGGGCAAGTACTTACTGGTGAATGAGATGGAATATCTGAGTGATTTTAAGAACTGAAATTAGCAGACAGAAATATTCAGCTTTTGCTCCCCATAAGCAGACTAACGGGGACTTGCATCTAGTGCTTGCTTCGTGTCTGGGAGGCACAGGCGTGTTCAAGGAGGGCCTCACCTGTTCTGACCTCCAACTCCACAGGGCTCCAGGTGCCTTTGTCACTTCTCCCGGAGGTTCCTGTCTGACAGCTTCAAAGCCCTAGGAAAGCAAAGGTAACTGTGGGGCCCACCCGGGCAAGACTGAAGAAACCGCTCTTTAGAAGAATAGCAGGAACCCTGGCATTTTTGCGCCCTTATCCCCTATTTTATTTCTTAGTGTACTACTCAGCTTAATGCCTCCAGCACAGCTCCTGATGACTAACTCTCATGTGATACACAAACTAGACATCCAGTGTACTGTTCCTCGCATAGATCAAAGAAAGAAGCCATTTGCTCCATTGTCTGGTGTGCTTTTCATCTATCTGGCAAGTTCTTTCCCTGGAACCTGGTGGCCTGGTGCACACTGGTCCTGTCTCCCACTGTAGAAGCCAGTGAAACTCATATGCCACACTCCACTGTCAGTATTCAATCTTTCAGTTTGGAAAAATCTGAGGTTGAAGGAATGGATAGGTATTAGAATATAAATATAATATGAAAGGAATAATGACATAGCCTGTCAAGGATACTGGGTAACACTGAATAGAAATAATGTCGCTGTAACCACTTTTGAAGCCAGAATCTGATTGGCATGAGCAGTTAGAAGAATTTCTCTACTCTGACACTACTGACATTTCTGTGTGATACTTTATTGTGGGGGGCTGTCCCTTACATAGGTTAGCAGCAGCTTTGATCTCTACCCAGTAGACGGCAGTAGTACCCCCTGCTCTCCAACTGTTCAATCAAAAAAATGTCCTGCAGGAGACAAAGCTGCTCCTGGCTGCTGACCACTGAATTAAGTAATTCCAGCCTTCTCCATCAGGGCTTCTCAAAATGAGGCCCTTGGACATGCAGCTGCATGTCATCTGGGGGTCTATTAGGAATGAAAATTTTCGTATCACACCTGAACCTACTGAATCAATTTCTGGCTATGGGACCCAGGGGTTTATCTTTTAACAAGTCCTCCAGGTAATTCTTATTCATATTAAACTTTGAGAAACATTGCTACACCATAGCCTCTTTCTACATGTGGCTATTTAAATCTTTATACTTAACTAAATTAACTAAAACTAAAAATTCAGTTTCTCAATCGCTCTAGCGATAGCCATGTGAAATTGGTGGCTACCAATGCCGTGTAAAATAGTTATAGAACATTTTCATCACTGCAGAAAGTTCTATTGGACTGCTTGTTTTCTACCATGATGTGTTGCTACCATAATGCGGACACCTCCAAGAATCATAAGACTGTCACTTTTTCTAGCATTCAAATCTTATGGAACATGCACTGGGTACCTTATGTATTATGTAGCAAGATATAGAAGCAAATTGAGAGAAGATAGATTTCTTCCTCCCTTATACTTGTTCATGCTCATATAACGAGTATAACAGCACTTACCCCTCCGACCCTATCTATTGTGTTAACCTAAAAATAAAAAGGCCTTTCAAAGTGAGGGGCGACAAGCATTCCTTTGATATCAATAAGAACAGCTATTAGGGACACGCTGATTCAGGCAGAAGCCCAAATGATGTTCCAATTAGGAAACAAGTGAAATGGGTATTTATGAGAACAGGAAGAGAAATGTTTACATCAATAGAAGGAAGGCATTTTTATTGGTGCAGATAACATAACATAGCAGATGTTAATTTTAAAGTTTTTATTTTTTTTTTAATTTTTGAGTTTTGTGGTTATCAGTACAATAGTCATAATAACTGCTTTCTTGTTATCTTTGCAAATAGTTCTTTGCTTTAGGCCCAGTCCAAAGGTTATTTTGCCCTGTTTTAACATTCCAAGGTTTGAGGCACAAGATGTGTAAGGCAGGTCCTCTGGCATGGCAGCTTCCACTCCATTTTAAAGAGGATCCGTTTATATTATTTTGACAATGATAACAGTTAAGTCAACTAGACAGAAAAACATAAAGTTTGGTGCAAAATACATAATATAGAATAAGCCTAAATCCTTCTTTAAAGCAATACTTTGTGATAGGGAAATAAAAACAATCACAAAATTAACTACTACTGCACAAATAAAAGAGGGATGTAAGTATATCAGCTGTTAGGCACTTCGCAGGGGCACTGGGCTTTATGGTATGATGGGACCAGCCGGTTCTAATGTCTCTACAAAGGGCCTGTATGAAACCGATGAACTCAGATGAGCGCCAACCCCAAAGATCTCTGAGAACTCTTTAGGAGTTCTTCCTCTATCAACCCATTGAAGAGAGTTTAGTGAAACATAATAACTCTCATAGCACCAAACTCTCAGGCAATGCCTGGAGTAGAGTAGGCCATTGCATGTGTGCCACCTCCTCTCCATGTCATGACAGTCGCAGATATCACTGATTAATCATTCTACTCTTTCCCTTGGAGCCTGAAAGAAGCCAGTACCAATTGATCGAAGTTTACATGCACAGGACACTAGTTTGTTCTCTTTGTCTTTGAACTCAGATTCTCTTACTTGCCTCAGTTTCTCTTTGGAAAACTCAAATACTACTTTTCTGTACAACTAGTTGCTATATTATTTCTCTTTTAGTGAACTAACGAATTATTTCTTGGCTTCCAAAAGATGATCACTTGATGTTTACTGTTCTTATCCCTTTTCTATCAACAAGCCTTGTATTTCAGCACAAAGGGTAATTTGTCCTCCCACACTAACTTAATGGGTCTTGGGAGCTACACAGACACAAATCGACATAGAAGTACTTCTGGATTGGTTTTTAACTGCTGCTTCTTAACATGATGCCAATTTGGATTATATACCAAGCCTGGAATTCACTATGATTCCTTCTCAACTGAAGATAAAATAAAATAAATGTAAAGAATGTACAGGATATTCCCAGCCCAGCCTGCAGCAGTTTCAGCAAGACAGAAACCCAGTCTTGAGTGAAATCAGCCCAGTGAAGGAAAGCTCTTAAACCTCTGCTGGAAAGGCCAGCAGCTTCAGTGTGATTTGTCTCTGGCCTTGCTCATCTCCCTTGAGATAGGCTGGGAGTGGGCTTCACTGAACAAGAAAATATAAAAGGCACTGACCCTCTCATTCTGACCACAGTGGCCAGCTGGCCCGAGCACCCACCACCCAGACAGACGGTTTCTCCTGCTGCCATCAGCTCTGGATCTGGGCTAGGGTAGGTGACCACAGCAGACTTATTCTTCTGCCCACCTTCTTGGGTGACACAATCCTGTGAAAGTGTCTTCTCTTTACCTCTTTCCCTGCTGCACTGGGTGCCCACACTGTTCTTGAATTAGAAATATTTTAAAGCATAGGAATATTCTCATTTTCAGGAGGCCCTGAGAGTCCATAGGCTGGACACAAGATAATGGGCCTCCCTTTCTACCCATGGGAAGTAGAGAGAATGATGAGTAATTAAAAAATGAGGGTTTACCAACAGGTGATTTGTTTGTGGTGGAGTTTAGGGAGACAGGAAAGGGGACTAGAGCAACAGACTCAGGTACCAAGAGAGATCATCAAAGTTGACTAGAAACGAGAGAGGCAAGTGGGTTAGGTGGAAGTAGGCTGCAGACCTGAAGGCGAGGGACTGTCTATCATTCCTGAAAAAAAGTGATCAAGTTCCTGTGAAGAAGAAAGATGTGTGTAGTCAGCTGATTTGAATAAATACTTAGTTTTCAACAATAATCTACAGATTAAACCAACCCAAGCCACAGGCCCTAATTAGCTTTAAGATATACACATATAGTATTTACTTATGACTATATACATATTTATACAAGTATTTATTTGTATAGTGTATATTTATACATTGATTACATATGTTTATTTGTGTATCAGCTATCCATACACACATACACATATACATATAAACATATATATACACATAATAAAAAAATTTGACTGTAAAAATATATACCTATTTATACATATAAATGAATATATGTATAAATTATTACATGATAATCGAAAGACCTATCTTTGCAAGTTTGGGTCTCAGTTCAGTCACTTAGAGAAGGTGTTCCCGTGAGTGGATTATTTAATTGAGACTTAATTTCCTTTTCTGAAAGTGGGTGTAATCATATATATAAATTTCATACAGATGTAATGAGGAACAAGATAAGTAGATACAGAGAGTAGGCGATAAGTGGTAGATATAGCTATTTATGTTACTACCATTTCTGCTACTACAACTAGTTGAAAATGAATTTTTCATTCTTTTGGGTGGGTAGTGGAAATCTGGCAGAGACAGTGGCCTTTCTGCTTGAGGTATTCTAAACAAATTCATCCATTATGTACCATCCAAAGGGCTCATAAAGGATTTCTATACATAAAAAAAAAATTGCTTCTATTGTAAGAATGACTCATTTATATTTTATAGCTGGGTGATTTATTGAAGGAATTCCCTACTGGGGTTTATAAAACACAAGGGTGCAGGTGACAGTTTGTAAAACCAGTTTCAGGGAGGTAAATGCTAACAACACACAAAGGAGAACTTCCTAAGAAAGTTGTCTCTGGAGGGAATGAGTTACCTGTGACAAAGATGCTTCAGTAGAGGCAGGACGATCATACGTGCAAATGCAAATGTCAGATGAGGGTTTAACTACATATTTTCTGACGTCCTCTTGCAACAGGAAATTCACATGTTTTCGGGCCTTTTCAGACAGTGCCTTCTGAATGCGGTGTGCTATGACTTCTGTATCACCTGCATCCGTATGCCTCACCCCTCCTCCCTCCTGGTGGCCTCTATTCATCAGTAACAAGGCTCTGAAGGAATCCAATAGTGAGGAGGTGAGATTACATTCTGAGGAAATGGGTAAACTGAAATGGGGCTGGGATTGAACTCAACCGGGCAGCTAGCTTCATTTAGCAGCTTGTGCAGTCTTATTAGGAAAATGCAGCGATCCAGAACACTGGCTCTTGCTGCTCTCCTGGTGGCAGAAGGGGGTGGGGCTGGCACGCTGGAGGTAGCAGAGGCAACCCTCTGTGCTCATGCACTGCCTGCCTGCCAGGCCAGCTCTCCTGGGCTCTGCTCCCTCCAATGATCAAAGTAGATGTCCTGATGTAGCCCAGCCCATGCCTCCCATGCTTATTATACTCCGGCTTCCTTCCAGATAAATATCTTCCCTTGCCTGTGTTCCCTAGGACATTTCTGATATTTATTTCTCTTCACCAGTCTGAAGATATGAAAACATGTTGCAGTGAATCTTGGGAATAAAACATGGAATACACTGAGTATAGAGTTTAGAATTAATTATTGCAAAGGGATTTAGGGAGACGACATATGAAGTAATGTGAAAAATCCACGAAAACAATACGTGCTTCCTGTGAAGACAGACAGTGAATAAATAAAGGTAAGTGGTAACAGTATAAGCAGCAGCTGTTAGTAACCTCACAGTTTCAAAGAGATGGGTGTGTAATCCTTAAAATTTCAAGCACTCCTATCACTTTATTTCTCTGTCGCTGTTTATCTGTCCTTGTTTCTCTGTCTCTTTATTTCTCTGTCATAGACACACATGTGTGCATGTGCACACACGTGCATGCATACACTCAAAATATGACCTTTTCTTAAACTCCTTTGTGCTTCAGAGGAACATAAGCCTGGAAGGAGGGACCTTTGGTGTCCTGGTTTATAGCTGCTTAAACTTTCCCATCAGTAAAAAGGTAGAAATATGTAGAGCTATAACTAGGCATTTTTTGTATCTATGAAAAGTTCAAAGATATATGTTTATGCCATTCTAAAGGTGGCCTTGGCAATTTTCAGATGAAAAATGTCATAGAAATTTCAGGTTCTGTAATTATCTATTTATATGCTCTGGATGCCCAATGAGGAGTCTGGAGATTGCCTCATTTGCTGGCTATAGAGCTGTTCATAAGTAAGTGTAATGTGACACACACCCTGTATTGGTTCATCGGGCTGGGGAAATTAGTTATGTCACATCTGAAAGCCACTTTACTTTCATAGGTCATAAACCAAGAGGAAGAATAACCCAAAGTTTCAGTATTCAATTTGTTTACTCCGAGCAAAATGCAGCCTCTTAAGCTGATGAGAGGAGGGTGGAAAATATGGAAAAGGCTTTTAGGAGCTCACTTTAAAAGCTCAAAAGGTGTCTGGAACATTAAATAGCTGTTAAAAGCTCTAGTTGTATAATTTAAGTGTAAATGAGTATGAACTATGTGGATTAAATTTGCCTTAAAATACCAGTCTGAAAAATTAAGAAAAGACTATTGGAGACAAACACAGTTTGCCTTTTTTTCAAAACCCAAACGTTTGGAAAAAATAATTTCAGTCTCAATGAAAGCTAAATGCAGTCAGATTTAACTGTCCCTAATGATCTTCTCATTAAAAGCCACAATTCAGTAATAATTATACCCACATTAAAATAAGTACGTGTGTTCATAAACACACCACAAAAAGTCTAGGGATTTATTCTAAGCTTTTAAAATTTTTTTCTATCATAAATGATGAAAGAATATATATATTCTCATCACACACACACACACACACACACACACACACACACACACACACACGTCCACCCTGTGAATTAGAAAAAAATGTCACAATGTGATATACAGTTAATTTGGTCTTTTGGGGTATTTTATTATTATTAAAATTGAAATATTACATTTTAGAGTATATATTTAGAGTATATTTTATCTCCAAATTATCGCTAAGTCCTTCATTTTATAAATTAATTTATAGAGAATGTCTGTGCTTCCTTCTAAGGATAGTCACATTTAAAATAATGTCACTTTAAAATACTCAATTTTCAACTTTAATTGTGACTTATAGAGCTGCTTTTCTACATTAAGTGTTGATAATGCAATGAAGTTACACATGAAAGAGCATCTTTTAAATTATTCATTATTAGTAGTGGTAGTATTGCTCTGTTAAAGCCATACTTTTGCTTGATTTTAATAGTTTTCTTTAGAATTGAAAAATACCCATTTTCTGTATTTAATGTGTTCATCGACTCCTTATATTCTGGTAGTAACCTACATCTTGTGTATCACTTAGTTTCAGCTGCATAACAAATTACCCTCAAAGCTTAGTGGCTTTAAACAGCAAGCGTTTATTATTTCTCAAGGATTCTATAGATGAGCTGATTGGTATTTCTAGTCTGAGCTAACCTAGCTGATTTCTGAGGTTGACTGAAGCTCAGCTAGGCCGGTTGGTTTCACTCATGTCCAGCCATAGGCTTGGAGTCAGCAGTGGTACTGGTGAAACTTGGTCCTACATCCTTCCTCATCTTGCAGGCTAGCAGAGGCTCATTACCATGATGGTGGTCAGACCTATTCCAATGGCAGTAAGAAGACAAACCCCAATGAGTGAGTGTTATGGAGCATCTCCTAGTTCCAAGTGTGCTAATGTCTCATTGGCCACAGCAAGTTGCATGATCACACCCAGTTTCAGTGAATGAAGAATTAGGCTCCACCTTTTGTTGAAAGTGGCAGCAAAGACACATTGTAAAGTTGCATGCATACAAGCATGTGAAAAATCTGTGGCCAATTTTACAATCATGATGTCACATAACACATATTTTAACACACCAGAGTAGAAATTGGTACACGGAACTAAAAAAGGAATCAGACTTGATGAATTATAGAAGACTTTGTAGAATAGATGACTTGTGCATAAGATTTTGAAAGACAAATGGAAGCTTTTTGAGTTTAAAAATCAAATTAGAAGAATTAGAGCCAGGAAGGACAGATACAGAGAACCAGAGAGTCTAAATGCCCTTATTAGAGGATAAGACTAGGCTGTAGTCACGATCCTGGAGTTACACAGAAAGTACTGTACTGTTCTTGTTAATATAATATTTTCATTATTATAGTGTTTTAATTTTAGATTTTCTCTCACCCAAGCAAAAACTAAATATTTTTGTAATGTAACTTTGTATTATTTTCTAAAGCATTTTGTTTGCAAACTATCTTTTGCAAATTAACAGTGAACATTAAGCTTGCTTTTTTGTTTTTCTTTATTAAAGTTATGACTTAGAAGACATACAATCAAACCAAGACCTGGATGCTCTCTAAACTATAGATTCTCAGAACCTAATTTTCTCAAACTCCTTTTAGTTATTTCTAATTTTCAAAACATTCAAATGCTGTCTTAGCCACAACTAAATACTCATTCCAAGTTGCAGATGGATTTTTCATTTTATTATTTAGAACCCTGAGTGTTTCAAAAAGTAGGTCAAACAAGATTTCTTAATCCAATCATTTACTCAAATACTATTCTATACACATGTAGATATTAGACACAGAGCCATATGGTTAGGGAACTTCTGGACTGACAAGAGACAGACAATAACAACACTAATATTAAGGAAGTAAATCATAGAGATTGTTAAAAATGGCAAGTGTTTGGGAAAAGTAAACAAGTAGAACAGAGCAAGGGGAACAAGAGGGGTTTGGGGTGGGGAGGGTGGATTGCGATTTCAATAGGGTGTTCAGTGTAAGCTTCCTGGGAAAGGAGACAATTGCTCAAATATTTGAAGAAGGTGAGGGCTTGGCCAAGCATAGAGAAATAGTTTTTGAGAAAGAGGAATAAGGGGCTGTAAATATCTTGGTGCATAAACACATCTGACATAATTTAATGAACATCAGAGCAGTAGTGTGGTTGGGATGGAGGAACAATGGGGAACAGTAATAGAAAATATGACCTGAGAGGTAATGGGGAAGAAAGGAGGCAGTCGCCTGCCAGTTCAGAGCTCCTTAACCATACGGTTCTGTAAAATCAGCTTTACAGACTGTTGGAAGAATTTTGCACAGCTATCTGACTTGAGGGTAAGAGAGAGCAAAAAAGATTTGTTTTATTGTTGTTATCCTTGTTGTTTTGGTTGATTGAGTAGTTGTTTTGTTATGATTGGTGTATTGCAGGTGTTTTTGTGTGCAGGTTCAAGCAGGTAAAACATTCTCACCCCTGTTTCACTATGCACTCTACACCTTTGAAAGGCTCTTATAATGATGTATATTGTAAAGGTTACAGTAGGCATGGTCAGCCTTATGTCATTCATCTGCTAGTCATCTGAGAGTTCAGAGTTTATGACTCTGTTTGAGTACATGAACTACTTGGTAGTATTTGTGATCATAGTCTTGACTTCAACTCTACATTCTGTCACTCCCTAACTACATGAGTTTGAGTCAAATACGCAAGTCTTTAAGCCTTCAATTTGTCTACTTCATAGGGCTTTTATGAGACTTAAAAGAGATATTGTATGGAAAACATGATGTGATGATGATGATTAATCCATAAATTCTATTGTTCCACAAAGCTGATGGTTCCCTATCCTGGGATGACTTCTGGGGCAAGATTCACAGTTTTAGTCTCAGAATCTCTCATCTTCCCCGGGAAACTACTTCTAACTCCACTGATACACATCAGAGCATGGAAACAGAATCCTTGATAGGGTTCAAGGTTTTCACAGTCCCAAACACACACATACACTCATGTCTCTTCTGGCTTATACGCAGTCTTCATATGAAAAAAAATATATATATATCTCTAGGGGCTCAAGGCTGTTTTACAACGTTTCATTTCAGTGAGGGAAACACATTTATTATATGTATAAAGCTTTGAAGTCCATTGTTCCAGATGTGTGAGAGAGAGAGTTCTTAACACTTCCAAGGGTTTGATTACTGAAGAAATCAACAGAAAACTATGTTAGAGAGTAGATTTTTGGACAACAGGTGCTGTGGTCTCACTTAGAAGCCCTCAAAACAATAAATGACAATCACCCTCTTCCCTGGGCTCCAGAAAACCATCACCAGAAGGCATATTCTAAAGAAATCTTCACTGAACTTTCAGAACTTACAGAAATATTTGATCTCTTCTAAGAGGCTCATCAACTAGATGATGATTAGAAAACCGAGGTTGCAATGGGCAACCTCCATTTGGAATGATACTTCATTTCATTGCTATTAGTAGGTAGTTGTAGTTCATAGAGAGATTTCCCTATACATGTTCTTTTACTTTTGTTTTTAACTAGATACTCTCCTCTTATGGGAATAAAGAAATTATGGCAATGATTAAAACTTTGGGAGAGGGAGGGCACAACAGGCATAAAGAGATCTAAATTATTCTTACTGTGCTCCTACTCTGTACCAGGCACATATAATCTCATCAAAGTTGTCTATTCAGGGAGGCAAGTTCAGAGAAGTAAACCTCCTAAAATTATTCTTGTATTAGAAAATATAAATGGAATTTGAATCCTGGTCTTTCTGAGTTAGGATCCAGGGTGATTTTCACAAGAAAATAGTTTTATTTTACCCCCATATTTGCTACAAAATAAAAAGAAATAGTGGTACATGTAAATGCCCCCACTTCCTGCAAAACCATTTCCTTGATTGCTTCCACTCTGTGGAACTGAGGATAAAGAAAGCAACAAAGAAGAAATGTCCCTTTGAGCTCAGTTTCCATGGCTTTGCTAGTCAAAAATAAAAGAGGTTTAGTCCAAAGAATCTACAATGCATAAGGGCTTTTATAACAAACAACTCAATGAGAAGTTCATCAGAGAGAGAATGCAGGGCAGCAGAACAAATCTTGTCCATGTAACTCCCTTGTGCCAGTAGTAGTAGAGCTGCAGAATTCTGCAGTGGGGCAAAGGTGGAAAGAGGCAGAGAGTAAGGAAGGGCTGGCAGGAGAAAGACAGGGGAGGAGAGCAAGGGAAAGCTGCATTATTTTCTTTATTATCCTATCCATTTGCCTTCATTTTTTCCGATGTTCTGTCCATCAGTGGCTAGCACATAATTCTCTAAAAAATAAATACGACTTGAGCAAATTAAGTGAAAAGGCTTTGAGCCCAATTACTCCATATCCCCCAGTTGCTTGGACATGAACTTCATTTCCCCATAATGAACAAAATGGTGAGTGACAGCCTGGCCAAATGAGGCACGACCAAGCTTTGGCTTCATTTGTCAGGCACATGCAGAAAGAGAAAGATGTTATGGATTGTTGCTGCAGCACACATGAGTGTGTGTGTGTGTGTGTGTGTGTGTGTGTGTGTGCATACTTAAACTAAATTGAAAGACACCTGCTCCTGGGAGAGCTGCTATTTTTCCCCCCAATTTATCACAGCAGTTGCTACCTCCTGAAATTCTAGTAGGTTTCTGAGAACATGTTTATTATGGAAGTCATTTATTCATAATAAATAGAGGTGAAACTCAGAAACAGACATATTTTATTTCCCCATATCTAATACAAAGGCATTAATAGATAACTTACTTTTGCCTTATAGTCTGGGCTCATTTTTTAGTTTCCTCTTTAAGTATCTTTGGTTTTTCCACCCATTCATTCATTCATTCATTCATACAACAAAGACATCATGAAAGTCTACTCTCTGTCATGGACTGTGATAGGTTCAAGGTGGTTGCAAAGCTGGTAATCAACATTCCTCTACAAAAACTCCTGATCTTGTGGGGAAGACAGAAACATCAAAAGCCGAATACCTAGAATATAATATGTTAGGTATTCTACTAGAACATTCCCTTTGAAAAATGATACCATGTCTTTCAAATTCAAGTTGATAGTATTTGCCCTTATACATTTATTTTGATGGGCGTGCTATTTGTTAAACTCTATCTCAGAGTATACACACCTGCATTGCTATTTTTAAACTAAAATGTGTCATTAAGGCAGCTGACAATTGTATCTTTTCTTATGTGTGATGTGAGCTTTTTATTTTTAAACTTCTCAACACTGAAAAATTGTATCATTTCATTATCATCCACTCAACAAATAATTGCTGGGCATCTCTTCCATTCCAGGTACCATACCAGATACTAAGATTCTAGGTATAAACATGGCTCTCATAGTCCCTACCCTCATATAGTTTTTAATCTATCAAGGGAAATAGACATTAAACAAATAATTACCACCAATAAGTATTTAATTACAGCTGTAATTAAGCGATATGATGAAAAAGAGCAGAATGCTTTAAGAATGTATAATAAGGACAAGACATAGATTGAGGAAAGAAAGGGAGAGTATAAAAAAAGCATTCTTAAATAAAATCTATGATATGAGGTAGTGATATGGAGAGGACTCAGGATAGCTTTTCAGGTAAATTTTTTATTTATTGTTTTTGTTTCCATATAAGTATGACTTTTTCCAAGAGTGAGTGGGTTTGGTTCTTAGGCATTAATGTGAGCTATTAAAGGAGGGCTTTTTCAGGAGCACTTAAAACAGGTAACTAGAGATGGCATGATTTATAGGGAATGAGGAACCCCACCCTGACCTATAACCTGCCTCAGCCCTTGATATATTCCTTTGATCCTAGAGAAGGTCATCACTTCAGATAAATGTATTTTTCAGTCTTATAACATCTTTTATTTACATGGGCATTCTCTCCGGATAGCCAATGCTCCTAAAATCCTGCAGTAAAGGAATACAAGAAGGTACATAAGGCTTTACAGCAGAGAACGGGTAAATAGAAGGTGAGATGTGTGTCAAATGGGTATTAAAGACCACATTTTCCTATTCATGTCCATTAGTATAGATATGTGGATAGCCAGCATTGGTGTTATATTTATGATGTCCTACTGGTATACTTCTTTTAACTTCATCATCCTAATATTTTATGCAAAAATTGAGTGATTAAGAGAGGTTTAATGAGTTACTCTGCCACATCCTATGCCCAGAGTTGACTCCAGAGAGATCCCAGGTTCTTGGCTACTGCTCTTTCCATTATGGAGCAGTTACCCTTTTATAATTCCTCTGCCTGTAGCAAAACCTACTACATAGATGTCTTGCTTACATTAATTCATCTACTCTTGTATTTATACACTCTAATACAACACGGCACAACACAATGCAAAGCAACACAACACTACATAATGTGATACAAAACAATATAATAGGAGAGTGCTTATTGAGTACCTCCGATGTGTCAAGCAATGTGTATCCATTGGGATACAGTGGTGAGTAAGATGGACAGAGGCCCTTCCTCGATATAGTTTATAATTAAATTAGGAAGAACAACAGCTAAATGAGCCACTACAATATAGAGTGGTCAGTGCTCTGAATAACGAAAGTATGAGATGCCATGGTAGCTCAGAGAAGAGATTGCTTCACCTTGCCTGGGATGGTTAAATGCAGTTTGAGATGTTAAATGCAGTTTAGGGGCGTTAAATAGACACATAAAGAAGGGAAGAGAACATTTTCCAAGGCAAAAGAATAGCATGAGCAGCTAGCTAGAAGAGAACATTTTGCAGGGTTCAGTATGGCTGCAGCAGCTGTGGCAGAGCAGGAGGAGGATAGTGACAAGAGGTGAGGACATCATAAGGGATATCTGATTTTCTCATATTAAAAGGTAATTGTAGTGACAGCAATGCATCCAGAAGCCTGGGCCTGAAAATTGTATTTGACAGTCTGCCTCTTCCTCTGTGGAGATTGTCTTCTGAGAATGTACCTACTACACGACAGACCACGGTGCCTCTTTCTCTGACAGTCAATGACTATCTCAGACATAGTTTTCTTTGAATGCACATATGTTCAGAATCAAAATTTGAAGGAATCTCAGAAGTCATCTAATTCTGACCTTACACAACTCCTGCCATTTTACAGATGAAAAAAACTGAGATCTAGTGATAGATAATGAATGCCCAAAGTCACAGAACTATATGCATATCTAAGGCTAGAATCAGGGCCCTACAGTCCAAAGCCTTTAAAATGTATCATTATTATTATTAGAAGCACCTAAAAACTCTAATATTCAATTGCTAATATTCTTACTTAAAGCCTGTTTATTGGTTCAGTACCAAAGCCATTGATTCAAACAGAGATTATTTTTCTTCTGGAAGAGCAGGTGAGTGTACTTCAGGGGCAATATCTTGAACTGTTGTTAGTCTGAGGCTCCACCCAGACCTGCTCTACCCCCTTCACTTTCCAGTGGCAATAGGTCACTGCAACTGTGAGTATATAAATGGGAGCAGGGAGGCTAAAATGTGTGCTTGCTTCGTTCACAACTTTTCTGACTAGAAGAATCTTCTGAGTTAGTGCATATCTTGTTTCCATTTTGGCCTTGGGGATAACAGCAGGTAAATAAGCAAACCTGTGATACAGGGACAGAAGGTGCATAAAGTAAGAGACTACAATCATTGGTCAGCCCTAGTGATCTCTCAGGCGAATACTGGGCACTTGATTATTGGACTAACATAAAAATGGCCTTCCAAACTAGCCTTTACTTACTTAATGGCTTAAAATTGCAAATGTTTCCAGGAATGTAGGATATTCCAGGAGTGATAGAGAACAGTAAGCTCTCTTTGTTACCTTCCATTCTTAACGAGCCCTTCATACTCTAACTGAAGAATCAGAATCAGCGGTTTCACAGGTGAACATACCTTTCATCACCTAGTTTTTGTATTTTATAACTGAGGAAACTGAGGGCCCCAGAAGTTATTAAATTTCCTAAAAGTTCTGTAGCTAGTCAGTAGTGGAAATAAAACCGAGTGCATCAATGTCTCTTTGAAAAGACAGCACAGATACAAGACTGACAGGTTTTACTCCTTTCTTTAATTACTCTAATCTTTAAAAGCAATGGCTCCCCATCCATTGAGCAATTAATGTTGTGTTAGGACCTATGTGAAACATCTTTAGTGCATTATCTCTTTTAAGCCTTAAAACAATCTTATGAAGTGTAACTAGTATCATCATTATCCCTGTTGTACACAGTAAGAGTTAACAATTATTAAATGCTTACTGTAGGCACTAGACTCTGAAATCGTTTATGCGCATCAACTCTTGTATTCCTCACAACACTTCTAGAATCTCTATCTCACAGACAGGAAACTGAGGCAAAGCAAATGTTCATACCTTGTCCAAGAATAAAAAACAAGTATTGAGAAACAGGATCTGTACTTCATTGAACCCTTCATCACACTCACACCATTCCATCTTTCTGAGGCAAGATTTGAATTCAGGTCTGTTAGATATCAGAAACCTTGCTCTTTCTCACTGTGCTTTACTCTTGCTAAATTTAAAAGCACAAAATATAACTTATACCAAATGGTATCTTCTTGGGATTCTTAATCACAAGGAGTAAAACAAACAGTGATATTTCTTTATTCTAAATTAATTTAAGGTCAATATCAACTGATGAACTCTATCATACTTCTGAGAAATAACAGCTAGAGGGAATCAAGCATTCTCTCTAGTACTTAGCCTGTCACTTTCCTACCTTTTGGAAAATTCATACTGCTTTTGTTCTTTAGGGAGTGTCTGAAATTCTGAAGAATTAGAGAACTAATTACAGGTGACTGTTGAACAGCACACATTTGCTATACCTGTCCACTTCTGCACGGATATTTTCAATAAGTATTGTAAATGTATTTTTCTTATTATTTTCTTAATAACATTTCTCTTTAGCTAACTTTATTGCATGAATACAGTATATAATACATATAACATACAAAATATGTGTTAATCAACTGCTGATATTATTGGTAAGGCTTCCAGTCACAATGACCATTAATGATTAAGTTTTTGAGGGGTCAAATGTTACATGCAGATGTTTAACTGTTGGAGGGTGGTCGGTGTCCCTAATCCCCACATTGTTCTAAGATCAACTGTATATTATTGTATTCCCAAGCCACCCACCACCACACCCACCAAAAATTTATATGTAAGAAACTTACTATTCGTTTAGATCTGTTGTGTGTTTGTGTGTACATTTCACAGATGTTTGGTAAAGGCCACGTCGTAGAGTCCAGATCATGCCACAGGGGAATGATAAAGTGCCAGGCCATTGACAGTCTATACATCTCCCTTGGTGCCCAGATATCAGATATTCTTCTTTACAAAGATTTGTTGTACAGCATGTAATTTGAACACCATATAATCTAGTCCTTTTCATATGTAGAATAACAGATAAGTGAAGATAGGCTTACAAAGTCAGGGAAAAAAATACTCACTCAGGTGAATGTCGAAACATAAATTTTAAATTTGAATTTGCGAACAACTTTCATGGTAAGTCAAATGACCAGTTTATTATTTTTACTTTAATCTGATGTTCAGATAATAACCTTGCCTTAATTCTCTCTGGTCCTTTTATTTTCAGAGTATATATTTTTGCATAGTTTAAATACTGCCTAATTGATCATACCAAGTTTCTATTAAGATGAAAAAAATTATTTTCCATTGCATCTTTTAAAGCTATCCTACAATGAATAGAAATTATGTTATTTAAAAACACTTAGCATAATGTGACAGATAGCTACAGTAATGCTTCATTAACTTGGCCTCCAGAAATTCAGAATTTTATAACAGTACACAGATCTGGACAGAGATTGCAGATTATATACCCTTCCTGACAATTCATTTCTTAGTTCCACATCTTTACATAAATAATTCACAACTGCATATTGGCTGTATTTTGATATAGAATCGTCCTGTGTAGAAAGTTTCTGAGATGAGCAGCAATGTTCTTCCCTCCTAGCCTTCCAGATCCCTCATGGTTTTCACTTGGAAGGCAAGGATACTCAGTCTTGGCCAAGTAGACACTCCAAGGCATTGGCTGAGGGAGGAAACAGCAGTAAAGAGAACTCGCATTTAATTTTCCTTCCCATTAGAACGAGTTTATGATCTGTTGAGAATCCACTAGTGCTCTGTGCAATTGGTCCTTGCAGTACTGCAAGGTATTATCATCCTGTTTTACAGATGAAAAAACTTGAAGTCCAAAGAGATGAAGTAACTTGTTTAGAGGTGTATAATTGAAAGCATTGAGTTTGGAGTTAGACCTGGGCTTGAATTCTAACTCCACTACCAGTTACCACCTAGCTTTGTGGTCTATCATCTTTCTCTAGCCTCAGTTTCTGCATTTATAAAATGGTGACATAACAGTACCGCATATGTAATAGTATAACCTCATGATGTTCTTGTGGTAACACATAAATAAATTTAGGTTATGTGCTCAGCACTGGCACATAGAAAGTACTAAACAGTGGTAGTTACTTTTATTTCTTATTCAATATTGTACTGCTACTAAGGGAATGAACCAAGATGGAAGTCCAGAAGAAAAGTTCTAAAGCTTGCATCTTCCCCTACTACCATTCCTCTATACATACTCATTCCCAAGGTCTAAGACTTTTTGGTAAAATGAAACAGTGTGCAGTAATGTTGGGTCTTGATAAGATCCTTTGGGCATTGTGATGGAGCATCTAGGCTCCCACATGGAAGATAGAGCCCTAACTCAGAAGACTGAGTGAGTTGTTATTGGACAACATACTCTGTAAGGAGCATTACTTCTAGATCATCAAAAACAAGAAGATGGATCTGCTGGGCAATTATTCCCTGTCTTAGGAACTTTAGCAAAGCAAGCGATGACAGAGGCCTCATGCCTTCCTTTGCTGTTGAGTAGTCTACATGGTTCTCTTTTGTTAGGAAGATATATATGAAGAAATATATTGTAAAGATAGTGAGGTCCACTGACAGTACCTCTTATTTTGTAGAAATATGACACCATAGATGATTGTTATTAATGGAGAAATTGAAGCCACTAATTTAAGTCCTTATTATCCAGATAATGAAAACAAGACACAGAGAGTATAAATGATTGCCCAAGCTTATACAGCTAATTGGTGGCAGAGAGGAAAGGATGAAGGAGGGATTATGTTGAGGACAGGCAAATTCCTGGTGATCTTTCATTCCATCTACTAAATAAAGAAAAGATGGCTTCTGCTAAATACCAGCATGGCTGACCTTGTCACTTCATTCAGATCTCTGAGCAAAGTCACCTCCCCAGAGAACCCTTTCTTCATTATTTTATCTAAATTATTCCCCAATTTTTCTCTATTTCTTTATATTCTTTCATGTTTTTATAGCATTTGCCAGAAGCTGACAGTGGATTATGTTTTGTATTATGTATTTATTGTCTACCCATTTCAATGGCGCATAAATCTATTAAGAGAGAGGCTTTGTCTTCATAACAGCTGTATCTCCAACACATAGAACAATATCAGTAGCATAGTAATTAATAAACAGTCAACAATGTTTCTTGAAAGAGCAAATGAATGATATGAAATCCTGACTCAAGAATATAATAGGTAAATATTGGGAGGTAAGTTTGGAGAGGCAATGAAAAGGAGAGCAGAAGCTTCTATCCTTGTCCCATGGTATAATGGTTTTGGAGAGCACTGGGCTTTTCTGAGCTGCAGAAACAGCACAAGAATGAAATCTCCTAAGTTGCTCATCTTCTGCTATTCTGCAATCTCAAATTTCTGGAAATCCAGAAAACTCCATCTTTCCTGGTTTTCTTCATTAAATTCCTCTCCTTTTGCCTTTCTTGTGCTCTGCTTTGGTTTAGAACTGCGCATATTCTGAATAATGTATCTTCTGGATTATCGACATCCAACTCACATGCTACTTACCTACTTACCTGTGATGAACTAGAATAAGAGTTACCTCAGGAAACACTTAGAGTACTTGAAGAGAAAATACTCATCAAAATGTTCGACCATCTTGAACACTTTGAAGGTGTAAAGCATTGTTCTGAGTCCTAGAAATCCAAAGTTGATTAAATTACATAAAATATACTTCTATTCTATGGAATCCTATTCAACTGTAAAAAAAATAAAAGCATGGGTTGTTTTCTGTATATATAGATATGAAAGATATCTGGGACATGTTGTTAAGTGAAAAATATGTTTCAATTTGGTAGAAGTTCAGCAGGCACATATGGCTTTTCATGCAGATGGGAGCATGTGCACGGGCTGATGGCAAAATGGACCTTATCTGAGCAATAAAGAGTGATTCAGCATGGATGGAGAGCAAGGTATGTGCTGGGCAATAGCATAAAGGAGGTTGAAAAGTAGTCCGGGTCCAGACTGTTAAAGACGCAACTTTTTAGAAAGCTCTCTGGAGTCAGTGCAGATTGATTCACTTTATTCTTTAATTTCAGAAATATGTTAAGAGCATCTACTGGATGGTAGATTTTTACTAAGTGTGGGGATTTCATAATAAACAAGAAATACAGTAACCTTGCCTTTTTGGAGACTACTCTAGCAGACTTAGATTTTTTTTCTCTTTCTTATCCAAAGAAAGAAAAGATAGCAAACTGCAATATGATTTGTTGGTACTTAGCATTAATTAGGAATTGTAGCTTTTAGGTGAAATGGAGGGGTTGCTAAAAAACAATGATTCAAATCTACAATTAAGAGCAGCTTGGACATTTCATATTTTGTGGAACACTTGAGAAGAATGAAACTATGTACATAGAGCCAAGGTTTCTTGAAATCAAAATTGAAATAGTTGTGGCATTTATTCTTCTCTCAGTTGTCTGGAAAGGTAGAGAGTTGATTTGTTTAGCTCATCTGCCTAGCCAGCTATTTCCCTCTCCTGTGTGTTACCAGCTTTCCATCACTAGGTGGCTGGAGACTCGTAGGTTTGTGTGAGAGCAATGAACTGTGAACCTTATTTTGTTAAAAAAAAGAAAAAGAAAAGCTGGCCGTGTTGAGTGTGATGGAAAAAGAAAAGAGAGAGAGAGAGAGAGAGAGAGAGAGAGAGAGAGAGAGAGAAAAGGAAAGAGAAAGAAAAGAAAAAAAGGAAATAAAAAAGAATTCTCTTAAAAAATTGTTAAAAAGATGTTAATTGTAAAACAATAATGAGATGATTTCCAAAGGCAAAAGATCAAAATATATATATTTTCTCTTTGTTTCCCTCCAGAGCTAATTTTAAGCAAGAAATTATTTTCATATCTCTAAAGAACTCTACCCAAAATTCTGTTACTTACCCTCTCCTCCACTTCCTTTATAAAGTCAGGCTATTTTCATTTTTATTTCCTGAATTTCTTTTGCCCTTGAAGACATGTTCACCCAAAACTCTGTATACATTAGAGTCTCTTATTCTTTTCAATTAGCCTGCTTCGGATTTTTTTCTTGTCTTCTTTTTTATATATATTATTTTTTCTATGAGAAAGAAATCTTACTGTTCTCTTATCTATCATTTTTGTACTTTGTATATGTTCTTTATTTAAATGCTTTAAGTTATGCACCTTTCCATATAAACTATTTTAAGATACAAAGAGATGGATTTCACAGACTTATATACTGTTGTTATTAGAATAAAACATATAGCTCATCTTTTAATATGCTCCCAGAATAATATGCAGGTCTTCAAGTGCTTAGATAGCCTCTCTTTGAATGTCCTTGAAGACACCTCTGCTATTAACCATTTTATGCTGCTTTACATAACTATGGCTTTTGGAATGGGCCTCCTTCCACTGCAATCCCATGGTTTCCCAGGAAAGTCCACACACTAACTAATATTAGTTCTACCCCAGGAGCCATACAGAATAAATGTGATTTCACTTCAACACAACTCTTCTCTTATCCAAAGGCAGCTATGTTGTCTCTCTTGATATTGTTCTTTTTCATATCCAACTGGAACCTGAAGATGAGGCCCTTCTCAGTCTGGTTGTTTTCTGCCCAATATCCCTGGTTTGCATAAGCGTGTATTACATGTTATTCCCAAATATAGTCTATTCAAAGTAAAGTGGAATGGGAGTCTTATTTCTTTTGTTTTTATACAGGTTTACATATCTGCTATGTAAACTTACATTTTAAACAGTCATTTCATGTTTTAAACTCAAGATTGTGAAAATACTATAAAACTCTTGGTGATTGTTCACACATATTGCTATTAAAATACACCTCTTCACTGAGTTTTTAAGTCATCATACAAAAACCTATAACACAGTGAGATAAAGCTTTAAACAGTGCCATCATATCCATCACTATACAAATCACTGAATGGGACAAAAAATTTTGACCTCATTTTGGAAGGATATGCAAGTGAATTTTTGTTTACTTCAGGAAACCTGAAAAATCCCAATTTCATTTATTTTTCTACTAATATTGAAAAGTGTGGCTCTATGAGAGAAGGAGTAGCTTAAAAATAGGTTGTCTGTTTGGGTTGATGATTATCCTTTAGAGGTGGGCCTGGCAGCTGTGTAGTGAAGCCTCCTGGAGGAAATTTTGGTGTCTGGCATTCCTTTTCTTTTCAGGCTATATCAAGGCCCGAACTTCTCAGAAAAGATACCTATTTTCTCCATTACTTACCTGCCCTTTGACTAAAAGCTGATTTGGAAGCCGTCCCACTCAGATCATGCTTGCCCCATTAAACAAGGGATCAGTAAAGTCGATCACACACAGCCACTCTGAAAGAGCTGATGACTCTAACTCACTGGATCTCAAACTCATGCTAAATCAATACCCACTGCAGCAGTGTGGCTATTGACTCATATTCGTTGCCATAAACACCATTTGTCAGCCTTCCAGGGAGAAGAGTTCCATGACCAACCTAAGGACTGGCTTTCGCTCCTGCGATTAGTTATTCTCATTTAATTGCAGTGAATGGCTCATTATCTTTGCATTTCCAGACCTTAGTCACTTCTGAGAAGCAGTGAGGTGTGGAAATGAGTCCACACAAGCAGGCTTAGTATTATGGTAGCTCTTCTATTGTCTCGTTTATTAGGCAGGTGCCATGTGCTGAATTTGGTACAGAACTTTGAAATGACATGGTTTATGCCCTTAATGAGTGAACACATTAAGGTTTAGTGATCTTTTACCAAAGAGCTGATTCTTTCTTAGATAAAGGACAATATATCACTCTAGAAGTAAAGTTATACTTTATTTGCACCTCTCAATCCCTTTCAGATATCATAGAGCAAGAGTCCAAAGATCTATTGTACCCTGATGGTATCATTTAGTATGTTAATAAGGGAAAGAGGTACTCTAGTGGACGGAAATTCTTCTGCTAAAATGCAATATTGTTTGTGATGACTAAAATACTGTGTAGATTACAGATTCCATCTTCCAGTGTGGGAAAAGCCTAACTTGATTTAATTTAAGATAGTGTATTTCTAGCAGCATGATATTTTGGATCAAGATGACATACTCAAGGCAGGTCATTGCCAGTTGACTGGATTCCTTAGCTGTGTGGTCTCTGCACCCTGTCTTTATTGGAAAGGGTGAAATGCCCTCTCTTTGAGTAATGTCAAATTGTATACAGAATCACGCTTGTTTCCAGTAAGTCTTTGGGGGTCACTTCAGTTACAGGAATAGGTCCTCACGCCTCAGACATGTAAATAAAAGGCTCTTTAGTATTTCAAATGCTCATCAATTACAAGCACTCCACCCCACTGCAGCTGGGCAATTGACGATGTGTCTTGGCTCATAAACTGGTTTTTCTTTGATTTGCTCTAGACCTGGTAGGTTCTCAGTTGTTTCTTAATCTCCTCACTAACATTGCCCTTTTCTTCCATTACTCTATTCTGGCCTTTGCATAAAAGGGAAGGAATAATATTTGATAGTCAATAAATCTTCAAGTGAGTAGTGCTATTAAAGGGCAAAGTATTTTTACTTGAAAGTCTAGTTCCAGGCAATGGAGACGTTTAAGAGTTGGTGCTTAGATTACGAAGACACTACTCTGGTGTCAAGAAGCAGTCTGCCTGGTAAGAAAGTTAGAAAATAGCCTTCATTAAGGAGCTTAGATTTTTGCCTTGCCATCTTTGCAAAGACTGATATGCATGAGCATCTCCCAAGAGCCTCTGGAGGGTTTGTTAGATAGAGGGGAGAAACCTAGTCATTGGAGTCCCCATGGAGAAAAAATGAGGAGTCAGAGTGAGAAGCTGCTGGAAGGTATGCATTAAGCTGATATTAAAATCACCTAGGTGGCTAAGAAACCCACTAATAACACCTTGCAAGCCTCAGGGGCAGAATCAATTTAGGGAGTTCAGAAAATTCTACACTTGGTTTGGTGCAGTAAACCCTAAAGTTATTATGAAGAAGTAGTTAAGCCCCTTTGTTCCTCAGACATCTATTTTCCTTGATCATATTTAGTTAGTTCTTTAATTTGCTAAGACACAGGTGTACACTGATCTCAGCAGCCCATAAATATTTGAAAACGAAACTTTCTTGCGAAGACATTTAAACTCCGAAATCACTGCTTTAAATTTGTATTGTCTGATCATTTAAGCTCAAGAAAGTCTTTAGGATTGCTTTAACTTAGAGAGAGAAAAAAAACATAGAAATATTCTGGTCTATATTTATACCTCCCCTAGCGGCCATTGCTGGTTTAGTATGGCAATAGACTTCATTAATGTAACAAATGTTTATTGAGAATATGCTATCAAGACTTGGCTTGGTGTTGAAAAATATGACTTTGTAGAAGACAGAAGTGGCCCCTGTCCTCATAGAGTTTATAATCTAAAGGGAGGACAAAAATACATAAGAAGGAATTTTAATGTATGAAAGTAAATGTGATCCTTTTGAATATGAAAGCCATTTTCATCACTTTAAATTTCATACTTCTCCCTCCAATACTAATTTAATCCTACATAGATATCATGAATAAGTTTTATTAACTGTGTTGTGTGATCGATGACAGAACATAGTCATTGATTTTTGTCAATGGCAATAGATTGGGTGCTATAATGAGTCCTAGGAATAGAATCTAAAAGAACTTCAATATATTAAAGAAAAGTTTATTAAAGTGAAAACGAGGTTTAGCAAGGACAGGTTGGGATTTTACAGGAAAACACTGCTTGTACATATTGAGGATATCAATGTATTTCCTCTTGGGTGCTTGCCCTACTTTAGCTATGAACTTTCAATGAACATTTATTGAACACGTACTACATACCATACACAATACATGAAATACTTTTACATATTAGAGAAATGTTTGTCAATATTAGGATGAAGCTCAATAAGGACATGACCTGGAATTTTACTGAAAGCACAGATCATAAAATTTCAAAGTATTAGTATATTTCTCCATGGGCGTCCTTCCAACTATAGCAATAGATTCGATAAATATATATTAAGCATCCACTATGTGTAAAACTTGTGTACTTTTAAATCTTACAGTCTTCTATGAGAGAATTATTTACATTTAATTTTATACAAGGAAGAATAAAATAAATGTTATAAAAATGCTACAATTATGATTTACTGGAGTACAAGAGAATCAGGAATCAACATTAAATAAAAGAACTATAAAAAGCTACATGAAAGAGTTGACATAACTGCACATTAAAGAAGAATCTCAGCAGGCAGCAAAGTAAATTCCATGTGGGAATCAGCCTAAGCAAAGGCACAGACACTAGGTAAGTAAGTGCATGGAGAGTGAGAGTCATTATGAGTGTATCAGTGGAACAGGATTCTGAAGAGAAAATGTACTGGAATGTGAAGCTGCAAAGCTAAGGTGGAAACAGGCGATCAGTACAGATTTTGAATTCATTTCATAGGCAATATGTAATCATTGAAGGGTCCTGGGAAAAAGATCTTTTGTGTTTTACAAACCTTCCTTGTGGAAGCAAAATGAAAGATGAGTTGGATGTGGAACAGTCTGGGTGTAGAAGGTAGTTATCAGGTTATTTTAACTTAGTATAACATCATCATTCAAAGAAATGTGGCCTGACGTAAAGCTAGGGTGTTCATTAGTGATAACAGAAACAATGGAAATGAGCTTCAAATGATTGAGAAAGTTAGATTGAGAGAGGTGAATAGAGATATATTAGCATCTCTCCTCACCCAAGCAAGGCAAGCTACCTCCTCAAGAAGCAAACAAAAGTAGCCATTTATATCTTGTTTCTGAATCCAGTAATTTAAATGTGCTAATGAAATCATCCTCTTTTCCTAAAATAATAACTTGTGTTATTCTGGATATCGTTGCCTGCCTTCCTTCCTTCCTTCCTTCCTTCCTTCCTTCCT
>NW_011889069.1:3089876-3095499 GCF_000151845.1 Pteropus vampyrus | reverse complement strand
GTAGTGGCTGTACCAATTTGCAGTCCCACCAGCAGTGTATGAGGTTTTCTATTTCTCGGCATCCTCTCAAGTATTTGTTATTACTTGTCTTGTTGATTTTAACTATTCTAACAGGTGTGAGATGGTATCTCACTGTGGTTTTGATTTGCATTTCCCTAATAGCTAGAGATGTTGAGCATCTTTTCATGTATTTGTTGGCCATTTGTATGTCTTCTTGGGAAAAGTGTCCTTTCAGATCCTCTGCCCATTTTTTGATTGGATCGTTTATTTTTTGTTGTTGTTATTGAGTTGTATGAGTTCTTTGTATATTTTGGATATTAGGCCCTCATGAGAGCCATTGCTGGCAAATATATTTTCCCATTCAGATGGTTGTCTCCTCACCTTGTTGACAGTTTCTTTTGTGAGCAGAAGCTTTTTAGTTTGATGTAGTCCCATTCATTTAACTTTTATTTCCCTCGCCTTTGAGGTCAAATTCATAAAATCCTCTTTTAGTCCAAGGTTCTTGAGTTTAGTTCTATGTTTTCTTCTATGCATTTTATTGTTTCCGGTCATATTCAGGTCCTTAATCCATTTTGAGTTCATTTTGGTGTGTGGTGATAGACAACAGTCTAGTTTCACTCTTTTTCAGGTGGCTTTCCTGTTTTCCCAGCACCATTTATTGAAGAGGCTTTCTTTTCTCCACTGTATGTTTTGTCGAAAATTATTTGCCCATATAAATATGGGTTTACTTCTAGATTCTCGAATCTGTTCCACTGGTCTGTGTGTCTGTTTTGCTGCCAATACCACGCCATTTTGATTGCTGTCACTTTGTAGTATAATTTGAAGTCAGGCAGAGTGATGCCTCCAGCCTCGTTCTTTTTTCTCAGAATGGCTTTGGTGATTTGGGTTCTTTTATGCTTCCATACAAATCTGATGATTTTTTGTTGTATTTCTTTACAAAATGACGATGGGATTTTGATGAGGATTACATTAAATCTGTATAATGCTTTAGGTAATATGGTCATTTTAACTATGCTGATTCTTCCAACTCAAGAATATGAAATATCTTTCCATTTCTTTGTAGTTTTCATTATATAGGTTCTTCACATGTTTCTTTAGATTTATTCCTAGGTATTTAATTATTTTTGTTGCAATTGCAAAAGGAATTATTTTTTTCACTTTTTCTGACATTCATTATTGGAGTACAGGAATGCTATGGATTTTTGAAAATTGATTTTGTATCCAGAGGCTTTACTGTATTTGCTTATTGTTTCTAGTAGTGTTCTTGTGGAGTCTTTAGAGTTTTCTATATAGAGAATCATGTCATCTGCAAATAATGACAGTTTGATTTCTTCACTTCCTATTTGGATGCCTTTTATATCTTTCTCTTGCCTGATTGCACTTGCTAGGACCTCCAATATTATATTGAATAACAGTGGCGATAGTGGACAGCTTTGCCTAGTTCTTGATCTTAGAGGGAACATTTTTGGTTTTTCACCATTAAGTGGCTGAGGACTTGTCATATATGGCTTTTATTACATTAAGGTATTTTCCTTTTATACCAATTTTGTTAAATGTTTTGATCATAACTGGATGCTGTATCTTGTCAAAGGCTTTTTCTGCATCTATTGATATGATCACATGATTCTTATTTTTTAATTTGTTTATGTGATGTATCACATTAAGTGATTTGCATATGTCGAACCATCTCTTTGCCTCTGGGAAGAAGCTCACTTGATTGTGGTGTATAATCTTTTTAATATGTTGCCGTATTCAATTCGCTAGTATTTTATTTAGAAATTTTGCATCTATGTTCATGAGGGATATTGGTCTGTAGCTTTCTTTTTTTTGTGTTATCTTTACCAAGTTTTGATATCAGGGTGATATTGGCCTCATAAAATGAGTTAGAAAGTATTGTCTCCTCTTTGATTTTTTGGAAGATTTTGAGGAGAATAGGTATTAAATCTTTGGATGTTTGGTAGAATTCACTGGTGAAGCCATCTGGTCCTGGACTTTTACTTTTTGGTAGGTTTTTGATGATTGTTTAAATTTCCATACTACTAATCAGTCTGTTTAGATATTCCTGTTCTTGATTCAGTCTAGGAAGGTTGTATTTTTCTAAGTACTGGTCCATTTCTTCTAGGTTACTAAATTTGATGTTATGTACTTTTTCATAGTATTCTTGTATGATCCTTTGTATTTCTGCAGTTTGTGTCGTAATTTCCTCTCTTTCATCTCTGATTTTGTTTATTTGTGTCATTTCACTTTTTTCTTTAGTGAGTCTAGCCAGCCAGGGTTTTGTCAATTTTATTAACCTTTTCAAAGAACCAGCTCTTTGTTGCATTTATTTTTCTATTGTTTTTGTTGTCGTTGTTGTTTTCAATTTAATTTATATCTGCTCTAATTTTGATTATTTCTTTCCTTCTGCTGACTGTAGGCTCCATTTGTTCTTCCTTTACTAGTTTTTTAAGATGAAGCGTTAGGTTTTTTATTTGGACTTGTTCTTGTTTTTGGAGATAGGCCTGTACAGAAATCAACTTTTCTCTTAGGACCACTTTTGCTGAGTCTCAAAAGTTTTGATAGTTTTACTATCATTATCATTTGTTTGTATGTATTTCTTGATCTTTCTTTTTATTTCTTCTTTGACCCAGTTATTCTTCAGTGGAATGTTGTTTAATCTCCATGTATTTGTAGTTCTTTCTGTTTTTTTTTTTTTTTAATGGTTGATCTTTAGTTTCCAAGCATTATGATCAGAGAATATGATTGATATGATTTCAATGCTCTTATTTATATTGAGACTATCTCTGTGTCTCAATATGTGGTCAATCCTTGAGAATGTTCCTTATGCACTAGAGAAGAATATATAAGCAGCTATTTGGAGATGGAAGGCTATACAAATATCAATTATGTCCAGTTGGTCTAATGTATCATTTAAGGATAGAATTTTCTTATTGATTTACTGTTTGGATGATTAGTCCATATCCGAAGTGGGGTATTTAGATCTTCCTACTATGATAATGTTTTGGTCTGTCTCTCCCTTTAGTTCTGTTAGTAATTGCTTTTTATATTTTGAGGCTCCCTGATTGGAAGTATAGATATTAATAATTGTTATGACTTTTTGGTGCATGATTCCCTTTATCATTATGAAGTGTCCCTCAGTATCTCTTTTTACATTTTTTATTTTGAAGTGTATTTCATCTGTGATATTAATACTACTACTCCTGCTTTTCTCTGAATATCATTTGCTTGAAATATCATTTTCCACCCTTTTGCTTTGAATCTATATTTGTCTTTGGAACTGAGATGTGTCTCCTGGAGGCAACATATGGTTGGGTTTTGTTTTTTGATCCAATCTGCAACTCTGTGCCTTTTTATTGGTGAGTTCAGTCCATTTACATTTAGGGTGATTATTGAAAAATGAAGTTTTCTTATAACCATTTTATCTTTTGTTTTCTGGTAGCTCAGTGTTTTCATTGCTTCCTTGTCCTTGTGTTTCTGTTTTCTTTGTTTTGGTTGGCTTTTGTGGGTTTTGCCTCTAGTTCTTCTTGTTTTATGTTATATACATCAGTTCTGAATCTTTGGCGTGTGGTTACCATTACAAATATGTAAAAGATAGTTATATATATATGCACACACACACACACACACACACACACACACAGTTGTTCCTTTTCTTCTGCATGTGCCTTATTTCCATTCCCTTTTGCAAATTTGGATCATTAAATCCTCCCGTTTTCAGTCATTGTTGTCTCAATTTGTCCCTATATATGCTGAACATTCATTAATATCTTGTTATAGCAAATCTCTTCTTATTTTTTAGCTTGTAATGCCCTCTTCCTAGTAAGGGTTGCACTCTCTGCTTCTATCAGCCTGCTAGTCACCTTACTCCAAATTATGTATTTTTTTTTTTTTGTCATTTTGTTTTAGGAGAGCTGACCCCTCTCAATATTTCCTGTAGTGCAGGCCTCATAGTGGAGAATTCCCTCAATTTTTGTATGTATAGAAAGGTCTTTATTTCTCCTTCATATCTAAAGCAGAGCTTAGCTGGATACATTATTCTTGGCTGGTAGTTCCTTTCAGTTAATAGTTTGAATATTTGATTCCACTCTGTTCTGGCTTGTAAGGTTTGTGCTGAGAATTTCGATGATAATCTAATGGGTTTTCCTTTATACGTTACTGTTTTATTTTCCCTGGCTTCCCTGAGAATTCTATCTTTTTCATCGATTTTTGATAACTTTAATCCAATGTCTTGCTTAAGGCCTTTTTGAGTTCAGATAATTAGGTGTTCTGTTGACTTCTTGAATTCCAAGCTCCAGCTCATTCTTTAGATTTGGGAAATTCTCATCAACTATTTGTCTGAAAATACTTTCTAATCTCTGCTCCTTTTCCTCTTCTTCAAGAATTCTCATTATTCTTATGTTTCCTCTCCTGATGGTATCAGCTAGTTCTTGTATTTGTCTTTCATTATTTTTCATTCTTTGGTTTCTCTCTTCTTCCTTTTGATTTATTTCTAGATTTCTTTCTTCAATATCACTGATCCTTTCCTCCATTTTGTTGACTCTATTTCCCAAACTTGTCATATCATTTTTCAACTTTTGCAGTGTGTTCTTTATCTCTAGAAGGCCTATTCGGTTCTTTTTTGAGGATTTCAATCTCCTTCCTAAAGAACTCATTCTGCTAGTCTAATTGTTTTTTCAATTCTTGAAATTGTTGATATGATTTGTTTCAGATTTCATTGAGCTATTTCAGAAGTACCATCCTGAATTCTCTGTCATTTAAGTCGCATATTTCTATGTCTGTAAGCTTATTTTCTGGAGTTTTTTCTCTTCCTTTCTGAGATGCCTTGTCACTGTGGTTGTTAATGGTGTCTAATGAAACTCTTTCTTCACCTGGGCATTAATGGAAATGTATTCTGATTTTTTTTTCCAGAAAGAAGATTTATTATTTAATGGTCCCTAGTCTGTTGCAAAGAAGGTGTTTTTCTTTTGGTTTCCAGTAGGTGGTGACTAAGCCTCTTGGATCTCTGTTTTATATAAAGTATTAATAATGTGTTTTTTTTTCTCTTCTATATGTTTAATCACGCTCGCTACCCTCAGTCTCAGTTCCTGTCAGTGTTAGTGACAGTTTCATTAGCATTTGCTCAGATTTCCCTGCAGCTCTGAGGCATTCCATCTTGGATGCTATGCGGGGAGGGATCCTCTGCGTTGGGGGATTGGGGTTGCAGCTCAGCCTCGGTTTTTTAACTACGACTGGTAAAAAATCAACTGTTGTTTCTCTACCATCCCTGCTTTTCTGCCATCCCCGTTTCTCTGCCTTCTGCCCTGAGGACTGGGTGCTGCCACCGTCCACATGGAGCTCACAGCACTCCCAGGCAGTGCTGTTCAGGGAAGTCGCTGCTCCTTCTCCCCATCTCCCTCCTCCTACAGGGAGCTCTAGTGGCTGTGAGAGGCAGCTTCTTTGTTTCTCCCAGTCCACCACCCGTCACCCAGGGTTCTGTCCTCTGGTAGCTCTTATGTGCAGATCCCACTTTCAGATGTGCTGGTGTTCAGTTTGGGTGCTTTTTGTTGAGTTTCATATGTTCAGCTTATTGTTGTTTCAAGGGGAGAGATCTGGGGACATCTCTAACTCCACCATGTTTCTGACA
>NW_011889069.1:2982578-3089151 GCF_000151845.1 Pteropus vampyrus | reverse complement strand
ATGACCAATCAAGGACCAAACAGCAGGAACCGGTAGTAGAAACAAAGGAAATGCAGGGGATGTAGTTAATCTTTAGAGCATAAATGCTAACAACAAGATCAATGGAATTGCTGAATGAATGACTTTTAAACATTCTTCTAGGTCTATGAGTAAGTAGTTGGTCTGATAATCACATCTGACTTAGAGCTATTTATCTTCTCAGATCTCTAGGTAAAACCATCTCATGTGTTTTTTATGACCTACATTGGGAAATTGACTCATTTGTACATAGGGCTATCAATCTGCAAATGAGCTTCTCTCCTTTTCCAAATTTTGAAAAACATTCAGGACCATTCAGAAGATCAATGATTCTGACCAAGAAGGAAATAATTCTGCCCCTTTATCTTCTTTCCTAAATGAACAAAGCCAAGTACTTAAAACCCAGTGCCTCACAAAGGACTCATGTGTATTGTATTTCTTCAACCAACATTTGATGAGTATTTACTATGTCCAATAATGTTTCATTGTTCTTTTTTAATATACCTATCTCAAATAAGTACAACTATAGTTTTCCTCAAGAATAAATAATGAACAATTCAGGTGGTTCTATAAGGTTTTTGGTTTTCTGTACTTTAGAGTAAAGAGAAGTGGACCATTCATCCAAAGCCTTGCCCACTTACTAATATAACCAATGACCATAAATGGATTTCAATATGTGACACATATATGGGCATGTCAACAGAAATCAGTGAGGTTGTAGGAGATGATAAAAGTTATACAGAGATACTTCCATTCTTTGGTAGAAATCAGAATTTATTTCTATATTGTAAAATATACATTTAATTTTCTAAATTGCCATCTAAAATCATTAGCAAGAAAGCAACAAGGAAAGAATTCTTACAACTCACTAATAAAAAGAAAAATACTCTAATTTTTAAATGACCAAAGAATCTGAATTGACATTGCTCCAAACAAGATGTGCAAATGGCCAATAAGTAAGCACATAAAAAGATGCCCAATATCACTAATTACTAGGAAAATACAAACCAAAACCATGTGAGATATTACTTCACAGCCACTAGAAAGCTATAACAAAAGAAGAGGGATGATGACATGTTGGAGAGGAAGTAGAGAAATTGGAACCTTCATATAAATGAGAATGTAAAATGGTGCAGTTGCTTTCAAAAAAGTCTGACAGTTCCTCAAAAGTTTAGACATAGTGACCATATGACTCAGAATTTTCACTCCTTATGAATATACCCGAGAAATTGTAACATTTCCACACAAAAAATCTTATACATCAATGCATACCTGATGAATGAATCCATGGATAAGTAGATGCATGGAAAATTAAATTTGGTATATCTCTGCAGTGAAATATTATTCAGCAATAAAAAAATGAAGTACTGATACATGGTACAACGTGGATGAACTTTGAAAACATTTTAAGTGGAAGAAGCTAGTTATAAAAGACCACATACTGTATAATTTCCTTTCCTTTATACTAAATATTTAGAATAAGCATATCTAGAAAGGAAGTAGATTAGTGGTTAACTAGACTGGGGGAGGGAAGGAGCTGGGGAGATTGGAGGATGACTGCTAAAGGGTACAGGGTTTCTTTTTGGGAGTGATTAAAATGTGCTAAAATTTATTGTGAGAATCGTTGTACAACTTCATAAATATGCTAAAATATATCAAACCATACACTTTAAATGAATGAATATGTTATGTAAATTATGTCTCAGTAGCATTGTTACCAAAAAGAAGAAAGCAACAGGAATTCATGGGCAATGGCCATTCCAAAATATCACCAAAACATTTGTAATGCATATTGATTCCCTTCCTCTTTCCTCAATCTTTAATCACTTACAATGTCTCTGGAAAAAGCAGCAATTATGTTTGTACATACTGCCTTGCAAGACAGAACCAAGCTTGTATACAACTTTTTCATCTCTTGTCTTCACGGAGAAATTTTAGATGTTGGGGACTCATGATGGCTTAGAGCAAATTCTCAGCTTGTCACAAAATGTTTGGACTCTGGATTGGAATTCATCAGGAACTTTGGTGTTTTACGCTATCTGTAGGATTATATCTTTATTGACCCCATTTGTTTGTGACCAATGGGAACTATGTGGATATGATGAAGCCCTTTGGAATGAAAATTCAGAGTCTGGTGAAAATATAACCAGGTCCCACTAGGGAAGGATGAAGCATCTGTGTGGAGTCTGTTCAATACAAGACAGCGACCACTCCTTATTTTCCCTGTTCTATTAGAAGAATGTTCAATTGTCCTAGCTGCAAGCAACTCCCAGTGATAGATGAAAAGTAACTATGTCTTTTTCCTAATTACTTAGACAACTGGTTCCTTTGAGAATCAACCAAAAATTGATTGTAGCCCTACCTGGTGAGTATCATTTCATTTATATTTAAAAGGTGATAATATGTTATATAAGTTACTGGAAAAAGACATAATGGGTGGAGAAGGAGGATGGGACATGGAATTATTAAACCCAGTACAGCCTCTGGGTAAACCAGACACCTGATACGCTAGGAAATTCCAAAGGGCTCTTGTTTATAAGCAAGAGGAGAAAAGAACCACATGACTTTTCAGTAGTCTAGTATTCATAACAATTGATACTGTATCTATTTATCAGGTAAGATTTAGCTAGAATCAGGTATATAATACTTCTTAATTAAGAAACCGCTCTTCAGGTAAGTGTTAAAATCTAAGAGATGGATATTGAGAGGAACATTACTTGCCAAAGGTTGCCAGTCCATATGTAATATAGAGCTTTCTTCCTTGCCCTTCAGTATTCTCATTTGTTCAAACATAAAAATGTGGGCAAGATAATCTTTAAGGTCAATTACACACCTACATTTATGAAAATCATAGCATTTTTGATGTCTTTATTCAGGTCTTGATTCATTTATTTAGCAATATATAATGAGCACTTACCATATGTTGCTTATAGTGCCAAGAACTGGGAATACAGAAATAAAAATTATAGGCAAAATCTCTCCCCTCATGGCATTTGCATTTGCCCTCATGGAACAAATACTAGGAAATAAGCAAACAAATACACAAATTGTTTATATAGTCTGACAATTACACCAAAAAGAATAAACAGGGCGATGCAATAACATGGAAATGAGGTGCAGGAGAAGCTTTGCTTTAGGATAGGGTGGTAAGGGAAGGCTTCTCCAGAGAGGTGATATCTGAGTCAACATTGAAGAAAGAGACAGTCATTCAAAGCTTTGAGGCTTTGAAGAACACAGGTGTAAGAAGAAAGCAAATTCGCAGACCCTGAGGTGGAAGGGAAGTTCAAGGAACAGAAAGAAGACATGTGGCAAGAGCCTAATCACCAAGTCAGAGAGAGGTGAGAGGAAACTGGAGATGGAGACAATAGTCAGACTACGAAAGGCCTTGGAAACTGTGTTAGGCAAATTAACTTTTCTTCCAGGAATGTAACTTAGATTTAAGAATGACCACTCTAGCTATTTTGTGAGAAATGAATTTCGGAGGTGAAACTGGAAGCAGAGAAACCAGCCAGAAAACTATTGCATTAGTCAAGGTTGGTATTGGACAATGGTGGTGCCAACAGAACTGGAGAGGAGAAAGCGGATTTAAAATATATGTTGAAAGAACAAATAGAAGGTGGTGATAAATGGAAAATCAGAGATGAGGAAAAAGAAAGAAACAAGGATGAGCCCTTGACTTGGGCAACTCGGTAGATGGCAGTGCCATTTAACCAGATGGAAAAGAACTTGGAGAAGCCTGCTTATTTGAGTGGTGGGAGACAAAAGCCAAGAGCCTTGCTTTGGATGTACTAAGTTTATGCTGGGATACAATTAGACATATAAGTGTAAACATCATATGGATAGATCTATATGAAAACTCATTGCTAAAATGGTTTTCTACCAGTGGTCAAAGTATAGAAATCAGGCCCGGATAAGGAGTAAGAAAGGAAATGGTAAGGTATTCAGGGTAAGTACACTATATTACATCTAAATGCAGCAGAACCTCACTAATGGGAATAATTTAAAGACATTTATTCCATAATTTTGAGGAAGGTAAATTATCTATAGTTAAAAATAGAAAGTGGATAGAAAAATTGTTATTACTTCCCACTTATTAAATTTCTTCCCATACTCTAGATGCTCGGTCTTCTGTATTTTGAAAATGTTTTCCAACAAGCACGATGTAAAACAATAAACATTTTTTCTATTCCATGTATTTCTAACATTTTCTTTTATATTTCACTTAGGACAAATTTCAAACTATTTTCTTTTTAAATCCCATCTCCCATTGTCTATGGACAAAGAAATAAAGACCTCTCCTACTCCTCCCCCTTATTTGTCTTCCTTTTGAATTAACCTAGTGGCAATAAGGATAGGGATAGACTTGATAACAGGAAGGCAAACTTGAAATGCTTTTCCCACTGTTTCTCATAGTTAATGATGAAATTATTTTATTTGGAACAATGACTTTCACAGTAAGGACAAAAGTGAAGAGAAACTTGCTCAAAGTGTAGTGTATGAGAGTACCCAGACAAGAGCTCAAATTCCTAATAATAATTGTGATGACGGTTTCTAGGGAGATAATTCCATTCTTTGCCATTTGGTTAATTCTGACCAGAAGTAAACCTTCTTTTTGTTGACTGGTGTCATTTCCTTTAAAGAACAAAGGAATAGTAAGATTTAGAGGTTAGAAGCTAAGTAAGATATTCTTGGAACTTCAGCTGGGACAGAAAGCTTCAAAACCTATTTTCTGTTTAAATCCAAAGCTGATTTAGTGCTCTGGAGCATCATGCACTGGGAATAAAATGACTTGGAACTGTGTCTTGACTCCATCAAGACACAGTTTATTGACTGCATCTGGGACAGTTTATTCATCCTACTTATCTCATGTTTCCCTATTTATATGTTGGAAAAAAAATATAAAAACCTATGACAGTTCCATCTGTACGATTTACTTCATAGGGATATTACAAAGATCACGTGAAATAAAGAATATAATTGTCCTTAGAAATTGCTGTACACAATATATGCATAATATCATTCCTAACACTAGGTAAGGAAATGGACTTCCACATTTTGTAAACAGTAGCTATGGTAGACTGCAATGTACAGCTTTGAATGGGCCACTTTTGTGAGAGCTTAAAGTCTCTACTTCTCTTAATTGTGTTTGCTGCTCTTAGCATCTACCCACGCCCTTCTCTAAATGGAGCAGAAGAGAAGATGTGTGGTTTAGGGGAGAAGCTGAGTAGGGGGAAACAGTCATACCAGGCAAAAATAAGAGACTGTGTGTATATCTACGTTTGGGGCAGACAGCTAGTTGGTCCAGCATCTGACAGCTGGAACTCTCAAAAATCATCAGGACTGAAGCCAACAGACACACAGCTGTTTCTGAAGCTTGGCTTTGGTCAGTATTATAACAGATATCTACCAGCTATCTAGGAAGAAGTAACCATGAGGAAACCTACACCTGAGTGGAAAGATGAGGGGAATGTATTGTAGGTGAGAACATGAGCACCAATGTGGTACAGGTCAGGGTGCAGTGTCCAATCACCACGCCCCACCTCCACTACTACCATTCTAGCACAAGCGAGCACAACTGTTTCCTGACCGGGTTCCCTGCTTTTACCTTTGTTCTCTACAATACATTCTCAAGATAGTACCCTTTACAATATAGATCAGATCGTTCCTCTTGTAATGCCTCAATGGCCCTCCATCTCACACAGAGTAACTACCCAGTTTCTAACAGGCTCCACATCATCTAGAATCCTCCTTCCCACATCCCTCATAACCTCTCCCCACTACACATGCACTCCCCTGCCCCATTACACACACACACACACACACCACCACTACCACCACCACCACCAGCACTAATTTCTCCTGATTTCCTTCCCTATTCTCCACTTCTTCACTATTCCAACCACACCGACTGCCTTGCTATTCTGTGGGCACTTCAGGTATACTCTGCCTTCAGGGCATTTGCTATGATTGTTCTAAGATAATTTTTTAATAGATATTTGTATAGATAGCTACCTCACCTATTTCAAATCTTTGCTTGTCACCTTCTCAATGAGGCCTACACTGACAACCATATTTAAATTCTAGACTCTCCTCCAGCTCCAGTCCCATTATTTTTCTCTATTTGAAAAATTTTCTGCAACACTTAGTGCCATCTAAAAGGCTGCATAATTGGCTTATTTATTATGTTATTGATTACCGCTTGCCTGCACCTCCTAAAATAAAATATATGAGGACAAGGATTTTTGCCTGTTTTGTTCATATAGGTAAACCAAGCATCTAGAACACCTGGACATTATAGACACTTAATAAATATTTGTGGAATGACTGAGACGAGAGGTCACAAAGACACCGAGTAACCTGTAAGCATGATAAGAATAGTGAGAAAGCCTATGAAAGATAAGGCCCTCTCTTTCATCCTTCTGCCTTTTTCAATTTCCATTCCTATATCCTCTTCCTCGCCTTTTCTTTTCTCTCTGGCTTCTCCTATATCCTACTTTACTCCATCTGGTATAGGCATTCATTTCAGAGGCTAGATGAAGCAGGCCATGGGCTTGAACTTAAATCACTATTCACTCTTAGGTCAAATAGTGATATTTATAAATAAAGAAACATGTCAAACTGATACAAGCTAATGAGTTATCTTAAAGTCAACACAGAGAAGGCCAGGTACTTACTCCCCATTCTGTCTATTCCTCCCCATTGTATCACATTCAGAAAACATCTTTTTGGAATTACATACACAGCCTGAAGCACATTTTTTTGCATAATCCCAGAGGTAATGAATCTCATTTCCTTCAGAGTAAAAGTACTTTTGAGAAGCAATTAAAGTTAGGGAAAGTTAAGTCTGATAAACCAGCTAAATGATCAAGCTGGATATTTGTTTGGATCAAGAACCAAAATAACTACAAATGCTTGAGGCTAGATGTCTGGTTTAAACCTAAACTGACAATACTCAAAGATGCACTATAAATGTCCAAATCTATGGTTGTGCCATCATTGGGATGAGTACATTTGCTCTCAAAATGATGACTTTGAAAAACAGTATTCATGTGTGTCCTCTGAGAATTTAATTTGAAAAATCATTATTCCATCATTAAATCTCCTCATTAATTTTACAGAATTCACAAGCCATCTGTATTTAAGTTTTGCATCTGTGGAATGGGAGTAGAGACTGTGTTCTTTCCATGTCATGCTGGGAAAAATGGGAGATGTATAAACTAATTAGAGCTCCACCAAGGAAAGATATCATATTAACCCTAAACTTTTTTTTTTATCTTTAAATAAAATAGTCATGAGAGCCAGAAAACCAAATGCATAATTTTTCTTGTTTTTTATTTCCTCTGATCATCCTCCGCCTTCCCTTTTCTCATCGAGTTTTCTTAGTAGTTTTAACCTTCTGGATTATTCTTTATGCACAATTGTTCTCTAATTTCTTTCACCCCCTCATGTCTGCACTGTGCAACCATTTCATCCTTCCCGTTGGACCCACTGTTCACAGCTGTGGGCCCCTCCCTGAGATCGGCTGAAGCCTTAGCAGTTCTCAGAGAGGCCCTGCTGACACAGTGAAATAAAGTCAGAAAGCTGTATTAATTTAAGTGGCTTTTCTTCACATTTAGGACTGCTATTATAGTTTTGATGGTTGATAATAAAAGAACTTTTAGTGTGGGAAATCAAATAATCTTTTATAAACATAAATGAGTCTGGACGATGATTACCCTAATGTAATGAGAGAATGAACTCTGATTATGGGTGTCAGTTCTTGCCTTTTTAAAGATATTGTAGGACAAATCTAGCAATTGATAGATTGACACATTCTTTGTAAGGTCTGAAGTTCATCATTAATATTCTGCATTTCTTACATTTGGCTTTTCTATACCCAAGACTTTTCTGAGTATGAGGTTTGAAGGCTTTATAGTATCGGTTTTGTAGAAGTTTCCAGAAGTCATCTGTGAAAAAATATAATAGAGTCAAGTTTGGGGGGGAAAAATCAAGATGGTCTTCAAATAAATTTTGATATACAAGATGTGTACACCATTCACACAAGTTCTCAAGAGAAATGAAGTAAACCACATTTAGGAAGAAATGATTTCAGATGATACAGAAATGTCCCTTGAAAAACAACACACTATTTGTCAGTAGTCAATAATTTACCTGCCTAGGAAAGGATTTCTCTTTATGTTGGAAAAAGTCATTGCTCTATATAACATATGGTTAAAACATATTTATTGAGAATTTAATAACTCTACAATCAGTGTCTCTGTGAATAGTTGCCTAGTTGATAACAAAGATCTACTGTCCTACTGAACTGAAGTGAAGTTCCCTGTCTTAATTACTTTAACAAGATAGTTCATTTAATGAACTTGGTTTTTATAGATCTGCCAATGGTGATTTTTATGTGTACATAATAGAAAGCCAGCAAAGCACACTTCTGTCTAAGGAGCAGATGTTGCTGCCATGCCGTTTTGCTACTCAGACCATCACGTTTTAGCTCACCTTCTCCCCTTCTTTAGGTTCCTCTTTCCCACCCCTTCCAGGCTTTATCTCATTGACAACATTCTCCTTCTTTAAGGCTGAGACCCCAAAGACAACCTCATCTAGGAAGACTCATCTGAGCTCCATAAGAAGTCAACTCTTTCTCTAGACCTGTACATTATATTCTCTTTTCCTCTGTTATAGTTGTCATCACTTTTTTCCATTTTACATAATATTCATCACCTTATCTCCCCAAATATCTAGCCTTGTCTTATTACAAAGTGGGCATTCAATAAAGGCTGAATGAGTGAGCAAATAAATTAATACATTAATTTCAAACCATAGACCCTGGTTGCTCTTGACCTGAAGCATCTGTCTTTGTAACCATCTTCTTTTTGTTCCAGGATTAGGCTAGATAGCTGAGGCTCTGCTTCCTCCCTATATTTGTTCAATCTCAGATTATCTCTGCTGAACTAGACAGTTAGATTGAATTTTATCATACACAACAAAGCCACACAGATAAGTGGGCCTCTGATGAGAACCAGTAAATCACATCTCAATGTGAATGACAGTAGGCTTGAGGATAACTGAAAACAGAGATATTTGTTTGGAGTGTGGATATGCAGAAAGTACTGTGCAGCTCCTGAGTTCTTTAAGACTCTATTTTCTTTTCAGGCATAGGTTTTCCTCAGGGCACTAATACATTGCCTTTTACATTTATGTATATATTTTGAATGATTGTCTCCAAATACGTTATGATCTCCATGAAGGCAAAAACTACAGCTTTATGACCCTCTGTATCTCTTAAATTAACATAACCATGGTCTCATATATAATATATTCTCATAAATTTAGGTAAGATTTTGCCAGTATAGTAGATCCTTAATAAATGAGTGGAAGTGTCAGATTGTGAAGTGATTTTTTGATGAAGATGATAGCTATCTCACAGTGGTTAGAAGAAAATATTTTACAGGCATGAGGTTGTAATTCTGTAATACTAACAGTTGTATTTCTCAGCTCAGAACATTGCCACCAACCAGAATGTTTTTTCTTCAGAAAATTCTACAGGTAGACTGATTCTCCTGTTTGGAGTGAAAGTTGTCCAAGATGGTGAGATGCGACCACAGAATGAGATTAGATTTAGGGCAGTTTGAGATTATTAAGAATGTTTTCTCTCTTCGTCTTATTCAGCAGAAACTATACATCTAGTGTACATTTCCTGTTTACTTTTGTCACACTCCAAAAGAATAGCTCAAAACAGATTTTATTTCTCAGAGTTTCATGTCTATCTAGAATTCCATTGAGATTGGATTTATGAGGTTTTCTTTTCAATAGATATTTATAATCAGAGATATGAACCCAAAGACAGTTATACCAATGAGATTTTATTTTGATCTAAAAATGGCATCATATGTCCTCTTTACCTATCTCATATGGTGTTGACAAAATTATCACTTTTTCAATTTCTTTGACACATCTGGGTCCTCACATTGGCTATTTATGGTTCAGAACTTCAGACTAGCAAATCGATTTGGGGATAGACTCCTTCATGGTTCTCTAGGAAGAGTTTCTTCTTTTAGAGGACAGAGATCTAGGACAGCTCCAATATTCACTACACACATTCTTTTGCTTTTGTTCTACCAAGTTCCTTGAAACTCTTGTAATTCAAATCCTTATTAACTATCTATTTTTACACTCACTTAATCAGGAACTTGTTTTTGTTTGTTTTTATTCTGCTTTGCTTTTCAAAGCGAACTACCCTTTGGCATCTTGGCTCTGGCTTCCTCATTTTCCAACAAGTGGCATTACCACTCTTGGCAGTTCTAGGAAATTCTTAGCACCTGGCACCTCTTGCTGAAGGTTTATGATACCTCTTTAGACAGAGGATGAAGCAGAATTCTTCTAAGTTGAACATTCAGTTGGCTGCCTTCTTTAGCAAGAGGATTGTCTTTTCCTTTTTTCTGCTATTTCATCCTTGGAGGGCATGACTGGCAGTCAGCTGGCAACTGTGCTAGCCTTGGGTTGGTATTCATAAGAAAGAATATGAAATCTCTTCAGCTTAGATAACCACCCAAATTGCATTACTGCCTTTTTTCTTTACATTTTAAAAAGGCTAAGATATTTTTCCAGCACCAAAATAATAAGAAATCAAGGGAATGGCTAATCTTTTGGTCCTGCTTTAGCATGGATTTCAGCTATAGGTGGTGATTAGCCATTCTCAGAAGATTGACATCTTGCAAAGGAAGCCTTTTTTTTTTTTTTCTTGTTACATGGATTTTCCTCTGTGAGACACTAAAGGGGTACCATCAGTTGAGAGCAGTGAAATTATCTACTAGTGGGAGTGGCATCACATTTTGTCTTGAAAATCTCCAAGCGTTAAATACTTGAAGGGAAGAAACAAAAGAGCAATTATAGCATTTTTCAAAGAGTGTGCATTTAAGAGCTTCTCCACTGGGAATACTTGCTTCTTTATGCCAGGCCTTAGTGAGGTATATTGGAAGAGAAGCCAGGCCATGGAGAAAGATATTGTAAGAGAGAGTGTAATGCCAACAACGAAGGGGAGACTTAGCACCATGGCTGCCCTCCAATTACTTTGCTGAGAGATCAGTACCAAGCTGTTGCCTTTTGAAGATGAGACATTGAGAAAGTGGCCAGTAAACAATATGAAATAATATCTAATTTATGTAAATCCTCACCATACATGTGAGCACACAGATTAGTAATTTGTCTGATAAAAGCTTTTTTCCAGTCATATCTTTTATGCAGACTGAGGACTCAAGGCATATTGACCAACTCTAAGAGAGATTCATGTGCAGTGTCGGTAGCTGATATCCAATACAGAACAGAGTTATTTCAGATGAAGAAGAATCATCTTAGAGTTTAGTTACATGACTCATGATTTAGGGCACAAATGAACATCGCCTCTCCAGAATAATGGTATAATTGATGGGGAAAGTTTACATTGCCCCTACCCCCAACCCTGTATCATTTTTTTATCAAACTTTTTTTGTTCAACTTCATAGATTCACTTGAAGCTGTAACAAATAATACAGAGAGTTTTTGTGTACACTTGATTCAGTTTCCTCCAGTGGTAAGTAACATCTTGTAAACTTATAGTACGATATCACTGGCAGGATATTGACATCCATACAATCCACTCATCTTCTTCAGATTTTCCAGTTTTATTTGTGAACAATTGTGTGTGTGTACGTATTTAGTTCTATGCAGTTTTATCATATGTGTAGGTTCTTGTATTCACCACCACAGTCAAGATACTAAACAGTTCCGACACCATAAAGACCCCTCACATTGCCCTTTCATAACCACATTCAGCTCCCTCCCATCCTTTACTGTCCCCCTCCCCCAGACAACCACTAATGTGTTCTCCATTTCTGTAAGTTTGTCATTTTCAGAATTTACATAAATTAAATCATGTAGCATGTAAGCTTTTGGGATTGACTTTTTTCATAACATGATTTCTTTGAAATTCATCCAGGTTGTTGTGTATTAATAGTTCATTCCTTTCTGTTGCTGAGTAGCATTCCATGGCATCCTCACATATTTTTGCTTCTCTGATAGTGGAGGTAGTAACCTATCTCCACAATTATAGCTCATAGACACAACACATTTCTTTCCCAATTATGTCTGAGGCATTAACAATGGAGTATTCATGACTTTCCTATAGTAATGCGTGTGAGCAAGGTCATGCTTATGTCATAGTGGAAAACTAAGGCAGGAAATACCTTGTGCAGAAAGACTTTCCTCCCAATCTGGTGTCCTCTCTTCGAGCTCGAGACCTATTTTTCTAAGATCCCTGCCCCTCCTTTCAGGGTTACTCTCCTTTCCTTATCCAGCAGATGGAGCAGAGGGGATGTGATTCTTGTATCTTTGTGATGACCTTGCTCCTCTTGTGGACAGGTTACATGACGCCCACATCTGTTCTGATTTTAATTAAATTGACACTGAGCAGGGAAGTGAGGCAGTGAAAGAGACAATGTTCTGAGAAAAAGCAAGAGTAGTTTACTGATAGTTGTGCATTTGTAATCAGCTTCTGAGGTCACGTGCTCACCTCTGTAAGAAAGGAGCTGTCATTTCTCACTCACACCAATGGCCAAGAAGTATTTACTCACTCACTAATGGATAGCCCAGGTACCAGGCAGATCTAAATAAACCCCATGAAGACCTATCTGGAGCAGGGTGTACAATGACCCTGGCACTGACTCCCTTGTTCATCTGATCCCTTCTTACTAAAGGTGGTGAGAAGCTAAGGAAATTGTGTGTGGAGGACCACATTTAGTACAATTCTCTGATGGGTATGGATTTAGGTTGCTCATCACTGCTGACCCAGTCTTCTAGTCCCTTCTTATTCTTGCTGTTTTTTCTAAGAAGGGACGCAGATTATGTTTAGTCCTTTGATTATCTTCTAGGATCTTCTAGTTGGCTGAAACAAAAGTCATTCTCAAGGCCCATCATTATCTTCACCTTCCACTCCTTCTCACTGCCTCCACTCCACTGCTATTTACCACTGCAGGCACCTGTTTGCTTTCACACATCTTGCTCTTCCTCTACCTGGAATGTCCTTTCCTCCGTTCTTTCTATCAAATGTCTAATTTACCTTCATCCCATTTCCTGACTTGCCCACACACTTTGTTTTTGGTATATATCAATGGTCACAGTCTCTCTGTGGGTCTAAATCTCCATGGATTTTGAGATCTTACACAATAGAACCATACTCTCCTTTGATTTTGTGGTATCCAGTATTTTGTAGTCACCTAATACATGTCTGCTGCATAAGGAATGGAGAAGAAAGAGAACATGGTCTGTCTGGTGACTCTCTCCCTGCATTCAGGGAGACCTGCTCCCTTCGCACCATTTCCATTCCTCTGTTCAACAGCAGGGAACCCCTTCCCCACAAGTCTCATTCAGTGTTCTAGGACATCTACATGAAGAAGAGTTTTGTCCCACCCCATGGGGTTCAATTTGTTGGCACCTGTCAAATCTCTGAATTGCCATCCCAGCCCTGGAGTGTTTATCATTATTGTTATTACCAGTTAAGTGATTTCCCTTCCTAGGAAAGCCCTTATGGAGGGTTATTCTGCCTTGTTCTCCTTCATTGATTGGCAAATTCTCTTTCTATTTATTTATTTATTTATTTATTCATTTATTCATTTATTTATTTATTTATTTATACCTCACATTTGTATCTTTCAGGTGTCTGTGTATTTTCCAAACACATTTTCAAGCTAATGTCACATGGACAAAAAATAGACATTTCCTCCAAGGTTTCTGCTTATGTGAGGGACATTTCCTCCAGGGTTTCTGCTTATGTCTGAATAATAAATAAAATGTTTGTGCCTAAAGGAAAAGAGGCAGAAATGGATTGGACAGCCATTTAGAAAAACATCTTTTCTTACTTAAAGAAATTAAGTCAGAGTTTACCCCCCTCTTTAGAGATAGCAAGGAGAAACAATTTAAAAATACAAAATGGAAATAATTTTTCATTGAAACATCTGCATACTGTACATGTGTTTGTGTAAGCGCTGCATGCTTAAATTAGTCTCCTTGTGTCAGAATTTGAGCAATAATTATATCAATTATGCTTATTAAGCTCCCCCAAACTATTAATTAAAGTCTCTATGAAAAAATCTACCTTGGTTGAATGTTCTTATTTGATCTCTCTCTGAAATTCTTGACTTTTTCACATCTGTCTTGTTCATTTGTATCCTCAGACTTTTGCTCAGCATATACACTGTTCTATATTTGTAAAATTATGCTGCATAGTGCTTGTCACCATTCCAAAATATGACTTCTTTCAATCTTTTTCCTTGCTTTTAGGTGAATATATCTTATCTTCCCCATCTAGTATGTAGTTCTGAGAGATAAAAAAACATGATTCTACTATGTACTTTGTACCTAACAAGTAGCTAATAAATATACATTCATATTAAAAGAACAGCCTTCTGGGTTGCAGAAGGTCCTACAGGTTAGGTCAAGCCATTTGAGAAGGTCACTGCGACTCAGGTCACTCAGAGCAGGCAGCCTGCAGATGGTGAGCAGTGAGTTCATCTTCACACACAATTCACTAGTGTTCACACTCTCTGACTTGGACCTGAACAAGGAGCAGAGAGTCTACGCTTCCCGAAGGCAGTTTCTCACAACTAGCTGTATAATCCAGGTGGTGATTCCCATTTTGTGTCTGAGACCAATGAGGCCCAGGGACATCTCATAGCTGCAGTGTATTAATATCAGGATCTATAATGGTAAGGGCTACTGACTTTAAAATACTAATGAATTTGTTCATTTATTATCATTTGTACTTGGAAAATAATACCAGCTGACTGATCAATATAAGTCCTAAAATGTACATGTCAACAAAGCTACCATAAATCAGACTTAAACCTTGGAATTGCCTCCTAGAAGCCTTCGTTTATTCAGTGTTGCTTGAAAGAACAAAGACATCTTGAAAATAGCCATCTGGCAACAGGTGCCATCTCCCTTCCTTTCTTTCTTTCTCACAAAGTAAATGAAATTCTGCAGTAAGTGATTCCTAATATTTAATCCAATGCTTTGATATCAAATTTTGGAGCCATTTCTGTGAATGTGTGATACCAATTCTATTGACATGCCACATACACAGAAGCAGCTGGAAAATCTGTGGATGTTATTGTAGCACCCACCATTCCGGAGATTTCAATGGCTAGGTCTGAGAAGTCATGTTCTCCATGAGGACCAAGTCCTGGGAAGATTTGGGCAAGGTCAGGGAAAGAATCAAATTGCATTCATATTTTCTTTTGCTGTCTTTTATGTCCAGTGGGTAGCAGGATTCATATTTTCTTTTGCTGTCTTTTATGTCCGGTGGGTAGCAGGATTTTGACTTGTTTACTTATTTGCTCACTCATTTCAGTGGATTAGCTAATAAAGTTCAAGCAACCTGTCCAAAATTATAAATTAGCATTAGTAATTCAAGATTACTGATTTCCTAGGTGTCCTGGAAGAATATACAGTCATTTTCACTTCACTTGAATCATAGAATTTTTAAAAGACCTTCTAAGTCACACAGCCTCCTTCCCCACTCCTTGTTAGCTCTCCTTTAGGCATGCATTCTGCCCCTGCTTAGATTAGTGGGTCTCAAGAGGTGTGCAGAGGCACATCCGTGTTCCTTGAGCCCTTCACAGGTGAACTCCTAAATACTAGGAAACGTGTAAGCTTTATTTTCACAAAACCTTAGCACATGAAAATCATGGTGATGCCTGACAATAGGTGTCATGTGACCTGCTATAGAGAGGGGATTATAGTCTGCAAGGAGTAATGCACAGAAGAGCCTGATGGTGGCGCTAAGTACAAATTACATGCTCAGGGGACTTGACCTCAGGATGATGAGAAGACTGGAGAGCAGCATCAACGCAGACGGCTCTGTTCACACCGCAGGGTGGTGTAGAAAGGTGGCAAGGGGGTTGTGTGACAACTGCGGAGGCTCTTGTGGAAGAGGAGATTTATCTTTAGAACACAGTAGAGATTATGTGGCAATTATTGCTGACCTGCCTAATGCTGTTTTCAAGATTTTGTGTTAAAATAGTGTCATGAATACAAAACAACTGAGGATTACTGCTTTGCTCCCTTTTCATAATGGAGTCTCATTACCTCATAAAGCAGTCTGTTTCAGTTTTGCACAGCTTCGGTATTGTACAGACTATATTAAAAATACTTGCTATACCAACCTAAAATCTGTCTCTCTGTAGCTTTTAATGAAGAGTTTGTGTTTTGTTTTTGAAATAGAAATATATTCACCAAACTTTGTGTTGACTGAAACTGGCTACACTGAATCATATTCATACACTGAAACCCATTTTAAAGCGTGGACTCAGAGATCCCCTTACAGAATTTCTGTTTAACAGTGGCCCAGGAGATACATATTTTTATAAAGCTTCATAGGTATTGCTGATGGACAGCCAATTTTGAGAAATACTGCTCTCCTCTAAGCTTCAGCCAGTTGCTATCTCTCCTAGGTTAATTAAACTTTTTTTTTTAAATATATATAACCTAAGGACCAGGTTCTCAATATACAGATCTCATTCATTGCACATTTTCACTTGCTTTTCATGTAGTTTCACAGCTCTCATCTACAAAGAAAGACAGAATTTAGATTCTAAGTATATACATTTACATCATGTATACCTGTCCTGAGTGGGTAGGTCATATCTAATACTGATCATCTAGGAACACATTAATTCCAGACTCTTAAAACACACACATGCACACATGCATACACATCAATGAATTACAAATTTTTTCTTTCAAGGCTCATCCTCCTTCCCTGTCCTTTCCTTTCAATTTCAAGCTTCTTAATTAAATGCGTGAACAGAGAAACTGTGTTCTTGATAGATGTTACCTGTCATGGGTTGCAGTCCATAATGGAAAACCTAGTTGTTCTAGGTTTTTGTTTTTGTTTTCTTTCCGTTATATTTGTAAACCTATACTAAAGTAAGTAAGGTATAAACATTTATAATAACAAGAATAAGTAAGCAATAGAGGAGATGACTCCCTTGGCTTTGAGAGAACTTTATCGACATCAGCCCTAAAATAGAATGCACTGTTATTACTCAGGACTCTGGTGGACTCTTAGCAGGTACATGTCCTTCCTCTGAGCCACATCCTTTTTGATCGTCTCCTCTTCCATTTGAATCGAGCTGTGGTCTTTTTCTGTCTGCCCACATAGATCATGGTCCTCTCATAGTCTCCTTTTTACATCTGCTCAGACTGATCCTATGACACCAAGTAAATCTTTTATAATGTTAGCAAACTCTTGACAAACAGGTCTAAATTCAACTTCCAATATTTTGAGATTCTGCTCTGCAGTCTTTGTTATGACTATTAGTACTTTTTTTCTAGTGCACAAGAAATAGATATTCATCACAAATAATTAGAACATTGAATTTAATAGACTAAAATAATAGAGTGATGAAAATATAGTTAGACATACATACATCTTTTTTTTTCAGAAACAACAGAAACACACTATACATTCAGTTGGTTGACTTTCTTTTTTCTACTAAACGGCATTCCATGAGTATTTTTTCTATACAAATAAAGTATGGAAACTTTTCATAAAATTGAATACTTACACTTATTATATACACATAACTCAATTACTTTTACTATTGTTAGGTATTTAGATAGTTTCTAGTTCTCCACTATCATAAAGGTAATGTTCATAATTGCCTTTGCACCATGAGAATTAAATGTTGATGTATTTTTCTAACTCTGCTAAAAAAACCATTCTGTCTTCTATATTTGGGAGTGAGGGTTTGGTTATCTTCTTTCATTATAAAGTACAGGGAACGGTGATTTGGGGAAAGTAAACAGTGGTTATTTCATCCAGCTTATAGCCTGGGTTCACTGTGAGGGCCTATCTCTTTTCACATCTCTCTAAGTTAGGGAGAAAATGGTGCTAATCTCCCTTAGCCTTCTAGAATCTACTCTGGTGTTCCATTTCCTTCTTTCTTTTTCGATAGTGGGGAGGGGTACTTCTTTGTGCCAAAGAAGGAAGAGAATGAGGGTAAGGGAAGACACAGGGGACTGAGCCTGACAGCACGGAAAAATACTGACATAAATTAATCAAACGAAGCATCTCACAGGATTGAATTAGTTCCTGATTTATGGTTGCAGCACTGCGGCTGCCAGGCCCTTTCTTCATGCTCATCCGTTGTTGCCCCTGATTTATGTGGGAGCTTCGACGCATTGGCTGACTAGGAATCCTTGCAGGATGGATGAAAGGGAGAAGGCAGCTTCAATACTGGTCTGGTCCAATCTTGATTCACCCCTCAGAGTGCAGACCCATCTATCAACTTTACTGTTTGCTTCATAAACTCAATGTTTGCGCCTTTAGGCTCTTGTTATTTTTCTATGGTAGCTGGGATAGTGACAAAGGAAAAAAAAAATCTTTTTTTTTTTTTTTTTAAACTTAAAAATTCTTAGAGCATTTTAAACCTGGGCAGGATTAAAACTAAATCAGTACTGATGTTTCATGCTATTACCTTCAAGGAGTTGTCTATCTTTATGTTAGCCTCTTCAGGTATTGCTAATTTTTGTAATGAGAGGCACCTGGTGAAGGGTGATTTGTAAGATCATGTGGTTTGAACACTGGTAACTTCCTCCTTTAGAGACACTACCACTGCAACATTTCTTTACAGAAAAAAAAAGATTGTTGAGAACAGCTTGCTGCTCATTCTAGAAATCTATCTGTGGCCTAGTGGTGTTCATATATTTATTTGTTCAATTATTTTCTTTTTCTTTCAAGATCTAATTATGTACCATATACTGTTGTCTATATTCTCTTTCTAAGTCCCAGTCTTCAAGGATTTTATGGTCTGAAGGGGGAGACAGACATACAACATTATCAAATAAGTAACCATATGATTATAGATGTATAATTGCTAATGACAATAATTCTAAGTAAATTCTAAGTTATGTAGAGTATTTCTAATTTTTAAAGCAAACATGGAAGAAGTTAACACCTTTGAAATTCATATGAAATATTCTTTTAAATATATTGAGTAGGGTTTGTTTGTTTGTTTGTTTGTTCACCTAGACTTGGTTGTTGAAAATGGCTAATATTACTTGGAAAGCCTTGTGGTAAGGTCAAAAATCCAGTTCGCTAATAATAATTCCTTTCAGAATTATCTAAATAATGTTTGAATGTCAAGGCATAAAACTTTTTTTATTAGACTTTAAGAGTTGTGATTATAATTTCCTAATCTATACTTCAGGCAAAAGAGTCAATATCTCTAAAACAAATTTTTGAAATTTCTAAATAGTATCTACCTCATAAAGTTGTTATTAAAATGAAATAGAGTATATATTTGATGTATTTAGCACAATACCTGGCAATTAGTAGATATTTAACAAATGTCTGTTAAAATTTTGTTAGTTTATTTCTAGCACAAATATTTCTCTTATGTTTCAGAATCACATATTGTTTATTGAACATCGCCAACTAGATATTCTACAGAAACTTCAAATTCATAATATAAAAAAAGAATCAATTGTTTTCTCACTCAAATCTGCTACTCCTACTGCTTGCCCTAGATTAACGATTAGCCATCACCATCTACATAGATGTCCATATCAGAAGTGTGGTACAATCTTCATATCCTGGAAAAAAGCAAAGATTCCACACATCTAGTAAGCTCTTCCACTTCCTTTACCCTGCCATGCTCTTCCTTTCTTGGAGCCTTTACACATGTAGTTCCCTCTGCCTGAAGCACCGTCTTTCTTCATTTCAACTATATATCTCCTTTGCATCCTTCAGGTCTCAAGGAAAAGTCACTTTTTCCAAGAGGCTTTCTTAGGCCTCCATATCTATTCTACAGGCTCCTTCTAAGTACTCCATAATTCTTTTACCATTTCTAATATAACACTTATCATATTATCTGGTAAATAACTATTTTTTGTACTGATTCATGATCTCTATGATTCAGTAACTGTAATATTCATCGCATTTTATCCCCATGCCTTTTATAGATTCAGGAATAGGTTCTTGGTACTGCACTACTGAATGAATGCATCTATTTCCAAAGTCGATTCCAATAGAGAAGATTTCAAAAATAATTTAAAGAATATTTTAAATTAAAGGAGATAATCTTCCAAATGAGTTCAAAGAATCTGCATATACATGCTATTTCCATACAGGGGCTTATGTTATACATTCACTTAGTACTTTATAGATGGAGTGGCCAACATTAAATCGATTTTCATGATTTTTTTCCAATAATGATAGAATAAACCAACTATATTTGTAGTAACAAGATTATAGTGCCTCAACATTACACCTTCTTCACTTCTTCTCTTCCCTGAGGTGGTTTACACATCCTGGAAAAAAGCAAAGATTCTTCCAGTCCCCGGTGCTTTGCTATTTCTTTGATTCTTTCAAGAATTTCAGTATTAAAGAGCACTTTAAAAGTTTTGACTTCTCCTTGGAGGCCAGATTTTCAGAGGGATGCTTCACTAACCCTTTGGGAAAGGGAAAGCAATTTCAAACTTTGCAAAATTTTCCCTACACAACCTGGCATCAGACACAAGAGCAAACAGAGCTTTTGGCTTCCTGTGGGATACTGATTTTCCCTCTCTGCTCCAGCATTTCCTCATCCTCTTAGCATCCTCTGCAAAAAATGAAACATGAGATTTGAAAAACTAAAAATACTAAAAGTTACAGGTTATTCTGTCATCATGGGTTATGTGAGAATTCCATTTGCTAGGGGACTGATGTAACAAACTATTGCCCTTCAGGGTCATTGAGTGGACTTTTAGACCATGGAGAAGATTGAGGTTAAATAACAGGTATTAGGAACCGTGAGATAAAAAGCTTTTTGGAAAAGTGGGCTAGAAGAGCACCAAGAAACAAATCTGGTGAGATAATGGAAGGCAGAGATAATGGCCCCACAAAGCAAGCAGGAAATACCTTTCTGAGTTTCTCTTGTAGCAACAGAGTAGGTAACTGTAGATAGGTGGAAAATGTGAGTTTGGATGGTTGATTCTTAAATAAAGTAATGAGCTAAATGGCCAACTTTGTTCCTTGAAAATATTCTTATAAATTTAGGTTCCATCAGTGGGTAACTTTCAGCTCTCCTGCTAATGAGGTCTTCATAGTCAAGGCTAATTGACTGTGCCCATAATTTAGCCCCATCTCCAGAGTCTATGTTGAATCTTATCGTATAGAAGGAAAGATTTGAAGAACTCTTACCTGATACTCAGGAACTCTATTTTCAACCCTGTTTGCTGCCTAACTGGCTTTAATTTAGCATGCACTCTTAATTAATAGAGAAAATTCTTATTCCAGGTATCCGTTTCTCATCTTGTCCTTCGGTTCTGAGTACTGAATCCAGTTCTTACCCTTGACAACTGAATCTCTATGTTGACAACTTATCTAATACTTTTGTTCCCTCTTAGATATTATATCGCTTCTGGATTGTGCATTCTTCCTAGAAGTTAAAATTTTTGCATTACTTCTCGTGGTTCTATTTTCCCCAAATACATTGCCTATAACTTGCCTATATCAATGATTTGTTTGATGTTTTATTCCTTAGATACTTTGTCTTTAGGTCATGCCAGACTCCTAACCAGAAACTAGTCACTTCAGTGGAAAGATTTAATCCTGAATTACATTTCCATCTCACAGTAATTAGATGGTTTATTCCCTGTGCCTGGACATTTGACACTGGTCAAACTGGTCATTTAGTCTAGTTAGTTGCACAGAAGATCTGTACATCAACTTCTGAACTATACTTTAAACTGTCCGCTATATATCTTTACCTGCATTTATTATAGGCACTATGAACTCAGTGTATGTAAGCCTGAATGTATCACTTTTCTTCAAAATCTGCTTCTCCTCAAAATCTCTTTTTCGATTAATGAAATTACCATCTGACTACCTAACTCAAGCCAGAAACTTTGGAGTCAACTTTGATTCAACTTTTTCCTTCACCTCCTGTATCCTGGGTTCTCTATTCCTGTCTTTCTATGCTGTCTCCATGAGTGAACTCATTTAATCCTATAGTTTAAATATTATCTGTATTTTGATGAGATTCAAAACACAGTTTTAAGAAATGTGTATGGAGGAGAGGGGTCTCCATAGTCATTACAAATGTGTTTATTAATGCAGTAGTTAAATAGCCATTCCCACCTTTATCCAAATATAAAATTATGATAAGGCATATTTTTCTTAAAATTATGTATCACCCTAATAGTTTGATATTACAGTATATCACACTATTCCTGCAAGATGAGTCTCGAAACTTTTTTTTTTTTTTAAATGAATCTGAACCACACTTTCTGCAAAACATGTCCTGGTCTTCCACAGAGAGAGGTCTTTGCTATCCTCTAAGCCACGGTGCATTTTCTGATCAACCTGTCAATCCCTATTGAAATACTTGTATTTGTGAACCAATTGAATATGAGTTACTAATTGCAGAATTTTTGTTTGTTTTTGTTTTGTTTTCACTTCTATATTCCCAGTCCTTTACAAATCCAATAAATATCTGTGTTCAATGACCTTACTAATAAATAATTATAAGAATAAAGAAGAGTGGCGTAGCAGGAAACCATCCAGAGCAAGAATCAATTGCCTCTCCAAAGTTAGATTTTTTGACTAAATATTGGCAGAAATTAGTCGCTTAGTTTTGTTTCCTTCATTTATGCTTGTTCTATATTTTTCTTTGTGTTTTAAACTCAGGAAAGGATCTTTTTATAATGTAGTTTTTGTGAATTAACATGACAAAATGGTTAAGAAATTAGCCTCTGGACTCAGCCTGCTGAGATTCAAATTCTTTGAAAGACTATCACTTTCTAGCTGGATGACTTGGGAAAGTTGCTTGATCTCTCTGTGTGCTTCTGTAAAGATGAAGTTGTAAGTGCTTTCTCATTAGCTTCTCATAATAAATAGATGAGTTAATATGTATAAGGAATCTATCACAATTCTTAGAACATAATAATGAACATGATGTACATGATTAGGGCAAGCAGTCCAAACTCTTTTTTGTAACATTTATTTTTACTTTTGAAAAGCTATTTGTTTCTGAAAGACTCTGGAAAGATGCGGCTCATGTGATCTTGTAAAAGATAGAATGAACCAAAGCTTTCTATCAAGCAATTCATCATAAATTTTCTAAATTGTACTATATTTTCTTATTTTATTACTTAAGGTTCTCTGTCAGCTTGACCTCAATTTCTTTCCTTTGAATTTCAACGTTTTTTGTTCTCAGGACACCATTTTTTGTCACTCACTGTTGACCGCTGTCTCCCCGCAAACACCATTTCCTTACACATTAAACCACATGAAAATCTTCTTGCCTAGTTCTTTCTGACCATCTAGTTAGAAAAATAAGCAGTACCATACTGCCAGAATTATCTTTTCCAATTTTCTTTTCACTCACTGATTCTCTTTCCATTCACAATTTCCCTGCATCTGACTTCCTGGAGGCTGTTTTGTTAACAGCTCTTTATCCAGCAGCAAAGCATTTTCATCCTGGGAGGACAGATATTTCTGGCATTTCTCTCTATATCATTGCTACTGTTGCACAAGTCAGGGAGGAATTGTACCTGGCTGACCCCCCAAGACACTAAAAATGACATAGAATGTTCTAGCTCTCACGCATAGTGGTGAAATCTCTTCTCATTTTTTATTACTGGGACGAGCAGCATAGCTGAACCACTTCCCACCTTTTTCCATGGAAATTTGTTGACATGCATTCCAGTTTTTATATATTCTTTTAAAAACACAGGAAAAAAAAAAAAAGCAAATCTAATACCCTAAAGGGAAAACTATTTTTCTGCAATTTCCTTGAGAAAAGGATTAAGAATGCAATGAATGAATGAATGAATGAATGAATGAATGAATGAATGAATAAATAAACAGATAGATAGGTATGAAGGAAAAAGATAAGCCAAAAAAAAAATTGCAAGTTTTTGGTTGAGGTGACTGGGTGGATGGTGTGGATATCAACTGAGATAATTTAGAAAACGAGTCAGAGTATGAGGTGTTAAATGATACACATGTTGTATTTGTGCTAATGGTTGCAGAAAGTTCTGCACTGAAACATAGTTGAGAGTCTCCAGCATGTGAGTGATCTTTGATAACCCAAGAGTGGATGCCATCATCCTGGAGGTTATGCAGAAGAAGATAAGAGAACTCAAGGTGAAATCTAGGAAAACACTAACATTGAACTGGGATTTCTTTTAGGAACAGAAAAAATGTGGGCATATTTATAACCTGAGGCAAAAAAGAAAAAAAAAAAGCAGAGAAAGGAAGTTGTTGCAAGAAATTCTCAAAGACTTTGATAGCCTGTGGGTTAGGCCTTTGGGAAGGTCCTAATTAGGACTTTTGGTCCAAATTAGGTCACCAGCTTTTAGATCTGTTTGAAATTCAACTGAATTAGGCAAGGTTGTGTCTACCAATAATACCCGACACAGGTCTACAGGTCATTTATATTATTTATTTTGTGTTTTTCAACAAGTCTACAATTTAGGTATTATTAACACATTATTGAAGGTGAGAGAAACAAACAAATTAAGACTCAATGGGTAAGGGCACATGCCTAAGTGTCAGACCTACTTAGTGCCAGAGCAGGCTCCTAGGCCTGACCACCCAACTCTAAATCTTTTCATTTTTATAAAAAACACTGTGTACTTTTATGCTTTTTTCTGCACCTATTCTCCTCAATCTGTTTAGTTTAACTCTTTTTAGCTCTTGCTTTTATATGCTTATATTATACTATTTTGATGAGAACCCTAGACTGATAATGAGAGGACAGCGACAACAAGACACTGGAGAAAAAAAATGCCAACCTATTTGCCATTAATCATACACTTTTCTTCTAGCTAACATGCAAACTGATGCAAAGGCAGTGATCCAAAACAATGCCAATAGTCATTGAATAAAATTGCTAAGAGGTTTGAATGCTCCCTCTAAAGAGGACAGGTCTGGTAATTGCAAATGAGTTTAATTTGTTTCACATCTGAATTATCCTGGGCTTAGTATCCAAATTGGCTTGCTTCTAGAGTTTGTCAGGTTAGTACCCTGCACACTCTCCCTTGTCAAGGGAGAAGGAAGTCTGATGAAGAGCAGGGAATGGTTTGGAGTCAGTCTGTTCATCAAGCCAGTATATATCACACACACAACCATGTAATTCAAATACGATTTTTCTCTGCAAATCTCCCTATCTCTACTCCCAACAGGAGTAATCGTTCTTTCCTCTAAATTTCCACTGCTTATGCCAATATTATAGTATTAACTGTATCACACTTAGAGTAGTATTAAAAATTAAGAGTACAAACACCTCCTGAGTTTGACCCAGGTCAGCCATTATTAGCTGTGTGGGTAGTTAATTTAATGGGTAGGTCATTTAATCTCTATGTTCCAGCCTCATCATTTATAAAATGGGATTTTAATAGTACCTATCTCATACGGTTCTTGGGTGGATTAAGTGAGTTAATACATGTAAAGAACATATATCAGCTCTTAGTACATAAGGATTGCTACATAAATGTTAGTTATAATCATTAATTTATTTAAAGCCTATTCCACTGAACTGTGAGGATCTTTCAGACACTGGTTATTCTTTAATTATTTAATATTTTTTTCCAGATAGCACTATCTGAAATAGAGATGTTCAGTTACTGCTGGTTGAAAGAAGAAAATGACTGTCATCTTAAAATGAATTATGCAGTGTCTGACAATTAATGAATTCAGTGAGTGAGTGAGTGAGTGATGAGTGAGAGATCATAAATTTTGTAGAATAGAAGCTAATGCATAATGGGCATTTTATATATCTTTCAAGGTGCGTAGTCTCCATCATCAAGGCATCTACTTGCTTTTTAGATGGATTCCATTAAGGCTTCCAATTGTTTTTAACTAGATAGTCAAAATGCAGTTGGAGTATACTGGGTCAAAGGACTCTAGTGTAGGATTTCAGAGTCTTGAGACAAGTGGTCTATAGCTGTCATAGAAGCATTGTGGAGAAAGCTTAAGTAAGGCTTGAAAGACAGACAAGTATTAGAGAGCATAAATGGGAGGGGAGCACCTGCTAAAACATGCAGCTTCTGTCTCCTTTTGATTAGTGCTGTGCAGTAAAACAAACACAAACACAAGAAACAAAAACCTGAGGGAACAACCTTCACCCTCAGGGAAAAGACCATTGCATTCATTAGATGGAAACTTGGAGGAAAATTTATCCAACTGACTCTTTAAAAATGATAAATTAGAAAACATGTTAAGACGCTCTATCTTCAGCGACAAAGAGGGAATGTGAATACTTCTCAAAATGCAGGTGAGCTCCAGAACTATGTTTGTCCCAGTTTGGTGAAACAAGACTCTTCACACAAGGAGAGTTTTTCAGCAGGCTCCTGGCTACCGCGTTGGTTGTAGAGGCTTCTGGGTGAAAGGTGGGGGCCTCTCCTCAACACAGTATAATTGGATCCTTGTGGTTCAAGCAAGCAAAATATTCCAGACCCTTTTGCAAAGCCTCAGTGCCGCAGCCTTGGCATAGGAAAGCCATTGACCTCTAGCAACTGGACAACACATTTTTTTTTTGTGGCCCAAGCTTCTGTAAACTTTGTGGAGAGCCAGGCCACATGGCCTTGCTGGACTGTGGCTCGGCTCACTCTGTGAGTGTTCCAGCTGACACCAAATCACAAATATGTTTTGTTCAGAGTATGTTCCCCCTTAATTTCTAAATGTATATGTATTTCAAGGAAAATTAAATCCACGAGTTTCTACTTCATTTACTCTTAAATTATTAAAATGCTGTTTAAGAACATTAGGCATCCAAGGAGCTTTGTGAGCCATTCTTATAAGTATTTGAAAGACTCTTCTCTTCACTTAGCAACAGTTTCATCTAGAACAAGTGGGTGTGGAGTTCCATAGAATGCAAGTTTGGTTTGGAATTCTGAATAAATGTTTGATGTATAGCAAGGGACTCTAAACATGGTGAAATACATACTCCTCTCAATATGGGAAGGGTATTAAAATAATACTACCAACTATGAGTCTAGGAGAAAATTTGTCACTTGTCCCCTGGAATTCTTGAGGAATAAACCAAACACAAGGTAACATTTACAGAGCACTGACTACACATCAGCCCCTGGGCTCCATGCCTTAATGTCCCTCACCACTACAGCACTGTGAGAAAGAAATTGTCCCCATTATTTGAATGAGGCTTAGAACAATAGATCCTATTACCTAAGTCCTTGACCCAGGTCAGCCATTATTAGCTGTGTGGGTAGTTAATTTAATGGGTAGGTCATTTAATCTCTATGTTCCAGCCTCATCATTTATAAAATGGGATTTTAATAGTACCTATCTCATATGGTTCTTGGGTGGATTAAGTGAGTTAATACATGTAAAGAACATATATCAGCTCTTAGTACATAAGGATTGCTACATAAATGTTAGTTATAATCATTAATTTATTATGATTGGTGGCACCGGGACCTCCCTTTCCAAAAGTACTTACAATATGCCCAGAACTTTACTAAATAATCCATTCAATAGTTATTTATTCATTTGAGAAATATTTGTTACAAGTCTCAGTTTCAGTCACTGTTTATACTTAAAATAACCCAGCAAGATAGGCATTATGGTTTCCATTTCACAGGTAGGACAGGGGACGTGAAGCATGGGAAACAAGGTTCAGTGGTTTAGTTACTTGTCCAAAGCCACCTGTCTAACCTGAAAGTCCTTTGTCTTACTGTGCCATTGCCTCCCTAATACAAGTGTATCAGGCAAAGGGTTACTTGGTGTCATCACACTGTGGCTGCTCTGATTTGTGGACAACTTTTTAGAAGCAATCTGACATAAGGTCACTTAGTAAGGGGGAACATTAACTCATTAATTTGGGTGGCTTTAAATTCTTGCCCTTCATGGAGTTGGCAGACCGGCTGCTGGTTTTTAAGTATAAATATTGGGAATAAGGCATCGACCTCTTATTTATAGAAGAGGAGGGGCGACCTTATCTAGTTCATTAACAGTAGAGAGTTTATCCATATTACACAGACACTAAGTAGAAAGCCATATGATAGGTTTTTAATGAAAGTCTGGCTGGGGTTGTCGTGATAGTAGAAGCAAAATGAAATTTGGGAGGGGCTAATTGTCCCTACTCATTTGAACTGAAGTTGTGATTTCTCTAATATAATTATAGCAGAGTTAAAGGAAACAGGGGCACTTCTCTGTACTACAAAGAATAAAAATGGGGGGGAGAGCACTCTGAAATTAAATGGAGTCTCTCCTTCAATGCCCCTGCCAAAATGTTTGGAGAAAAGAAACCACTAGAGGGTGCTGTTCAAACAGCCAAAGAGATGGAGAGAAGGTAGTGCACATCCTGTATTGAAATCAGCAGGAAGAAATTTATTTAAGAGGTATTGCAATCATTTGTAACCTTCAAACAAACTATTGCTCTTGATTTACACCTGCCTTGTAAACTTTTACTGACATGCACCTTCAGCTCTAATAAGACTGAGCCATTGTTTCTTCATGGGACTGAAGAGAGAAAAATTTTCACTCCTGAGCACTACATCATATTTTGTTAGCATGTGCTCCAGGATCAATCACTTTTGGGTTTATTACATTTTATATCTGCCCAACTTTTATCCTATAGTCATCACAGTATAAACCTAACTTTGGTCATAACTAAATGGTCTCAGAATATTTTATAAACTGGCCTTCTAGGAACATGTACAGAATCCCTTCTGACATTTATACTGTATTCCAAAATGATAATCCTAAGTTCAAGAAAGTGCGGCCTCTGCTCAGGTTGCATAACAGGTTACTAGGAGAGTAGCAAGACATGTAAAAGAAATGAAAACACAAGAAACATGCTAATATAAACATCATACAAATGAACATAATTAGAATTACTGCACTGATATCATCTCACCTTTAGAGATCAATTCTAAATCTAAATTATAAATCTAAAATGCTTCCATAACCATGAAATGCTTCTTGGTTGTTAGTATACATATCAGTGATGTGGATTAATTCCTAATGTTTGGTAGGGAAAGAAGGACATACGCATTAAACAAATTAAGTCCATAGTGGAACAGGAAAGGTATGCCAGCCTCTGGGATATTGTTCCACCTGACCATCGACCCTTTCTCTTTTTTTTCTTTTAGCTATAACTGTAAAGCTGCTGAGATGAATGTCACAGCTATTTATACACCATTAAACTGGTTTGGTATAGCTAGTAGTGGCTAAGTTCCTAAATAAGCCAGGGGTAGTAGCCCTCAAATCTATAGCCTCTCTCATTGGACCAACAGCATTGACTGATGAGGAGAACCTTGCTGATCCTCAACTAAGGTAAAATAGATTGAGACGTGGGACTTGTTTTTTTTAAGCAAACATGAACCAGAGTTGCTATATATCAGCAGTGTTCCATTTTATCTTCATATCAATACAATCTAGCAGAAAACACTGGAGAAAGTGGAGGGCCAAGTCAGTTACCAGCTCATTGCTCTTCAAGTACTTCCTTACGATCCCTGCTTGTCCAGTTTCTGTGGTTTTCATGTCCTCAAGAATATTGTTTTATCGGTTGCAAGGCCATCTGCACACCTGTTAGGTTCCACTCTGTAGTGTTAATTTTCTCTCAGTCTTGTTTCTCTTTTCTTCAACTGAGATAGTTTGCAGGCACTTTCCCTTCTCTCAACCCCACCAAAATCTTGGTATGATTGAGAGTGAACTGACTGAAGTTAAAATTGGAAGAAAAAAGAAAGAAGACTGGCAAAATGTGGACACTGCCAAAGGGCTGTGGCAGGAAATTACGGCCTGTCCTTCAACATTTTAAGAATAGATCAATCTATGGGCTGATAGGATATGTATGTAGCACTATTTTATGCACAAATCAGAGACCTCCACTCTCAAGACTAAAAATAGTCATACTTGTCTGTTATTTTCTCTTATTTGGCTAGAAAATTTGTCTTTTTAGGGGCAAGCACCATGCTGAATTCTGAAATTTTATTTGAGTTTTGATCGTGCTACTTTTCAATTTTGTGTTCAAACATTATTAATTTATGTCTTTGATATTTGCTATGTCTGTATCGAAATCCCATGATATGCAAGGAACTGTGTTTATCAAAGGTAAGAAGTACAAAGTTTAAGATCCATGCCTTCAATACAAGATTCATATACATATATACCTATTAAGTTAATAAGGATCAAATTACAATATAGCATACATACCAAGCTTCTTAATTTGGTACAACTTACATGAAAAGCTGTTTCTGTTTTAAGGTGACCCCTGAATATTAGGCAGCTAGAGAACCTTAAATATCCTCTATAAATTTTTCCTAACTTGTCTTACCAGCCTAAATTCTCACTCTATCCATGCTGCTAAACATAAGTTGCAGTTAGCTCTCATAGGCACAGCCCTGTACACACCACTGCTCAGTGCTTGGAGTGCTTTCCTTATCTACTAGGATTCTCATCTTCTAGGATTTAATTGCACCTTTATTTTTGAGGCAGTAATCGGGGGCTGTCATCATTTCAGTTAGAAATCTCCATCCCTCCTCCAGATTCCAATAACATGCATGCCATTCAGCAACTCTCCTACTGAATTCTTGAACTTTTGCTTTAAAACTATTTATTTATTTATTTATTTTTATTTTATATCTTGTCTCTGCAATTGGCCAGGATTTCTGCCTCCAGCTTTCCTTCTGTCCCAAGGCCACAGAGACCATGACAAAATAGTAGAAGATGTACCTTGGCTTGCTTGGACTTCCTCCTGTGGATTCCCTTTAGTTAAATTAAAAAAAAAAAATGAAAGAAAAGAAGTGTAAGGCAGGGACTATGATATTTTCATTAGGCCTGCTGACTGCTCTTCTTTGGGCCTGTTGCCTAATTTCCATTCGGCTCCATGTACCTGGGCCAGGGTTGTTTCCAGGGCAGGCCCCATGCCGTGTAGAACATGGCAGCTTGCTTGCTTAGTGAGGTGAGCCATGTGGCGCTCTAGTACTACATATGCTCACTGGCTTTTTCTCCTTCCAGGACTTCATCAGACTTCCCAAACCTCTTCCAGGAATAAATGTAGTATCTACTTCTCGTGCATACTGCCAGGATAGGAATAAGTCCTGCCAAGGCTACTCAAGCTTGTAGGATCCTAGGACACATCTGGGAGACGCCCTTTACCAGGCTATGGGTCCATGGAGACACTACACCAGAACAGGAGACTGGAGGGTTGGGAACCAGGGAAAAAGATTAGGAGGCAAGATATAAAGTAAAACTGCCCATCAAGTTCATGGGCCAAGGTGACATAAAGCTTGGGTTCAAAACATGGATCAGAATAGAAAAACACAGTTAAGACAACACATGCTTAGCTCCCAGGGAGTTTCAAGGCTAAAATGGTCAGTAGGCTAGTTTATAGCAGAATTATTCTAATGGGTTGAGATCTGTCTATTTTTGAGGCAGTAATCGGGGGCTGAACATTAATACCTGGCACACAGCAAGCACTTGCTTACTGTTATATTCTATTTCTTATCCCATTTAAGGGCCACCAAGCCTATGGGATGGTTGATCATTATGTACTAACTCGCTTAGCTCCATCTACTGGAATGGGCTGGATAGGGTCAGTTCTGTTTATCATAAAATGAGAGATGGAGGGACAAGATAAACTTTGTGTCTGCACATTTAATGTTAAAGTTTTCTAGAATTCCTTTTGTGAGCATATTTTTGAATTCCTGAAGTAAAGAAAACAAAGTACTGCACAATCCTTTCTATTGGATTTGTCTAAAAGATAAAGTGTCAGTCCTACTTTGAGCCTTTATGCCTCGACCAAAATGAGTATTTGATAACCAGTTCTTTCTCGATAGTTTGTGTGCTCTCTGTCTTGACTCTATTCCTAAGACAAATTTAAAACCACACAATACTAAGAAGATGGTAACAAATGTTTCACAGAAGACTAAAACCCTACTGATGATAACTCAGATGCTGTGGGACAACATGAGGAGGACTGCTGGAATGGGTCAGGATGGGACACAGTTTTGAGCTTGTTTTTGACTGGATTGGAAAACTGCTTTTGTGAGAGATTCCACAATGATGGGGCCACTCTAGATTCCAAAGGTGACCAAGCACTGATGACTTTTATAGGAGATTGCAACAATGTTGGCAAATATTTGCCTTCCTTATCTGTGGAAGAATGAATTATTGCTTCCCTGTTGAACTCAAGAGTCACTACAAGTCTTGCTTTAGCCAACACAATATAGAAAAAAATAGTCGTGTTGATTCCAAACAGAAATTTTAATCTATTACGCTTCTCTCTTTCTTCTAAAGTAAGACTGGCAATTGACCAATCACAGGCCGTTTTGCCAGTCTTGGTCCAGAGTGTGGTTACTGTGGAATGGAGGATGTATATTCATGGGCAAGAAGCAGAGAGTTTCTTGTAACATGGAGGACTGAAGTGAGAAGAAGAACTGGGAGCAGGCATTGGGGGAAGATGTAAGATACATGGTCATTTGCTATCACAGAGTAAATTGACCTGTTCTTGCTGATATATGCCTTGTACCCCAGGGACCCCTGACTTCCCACTTTTCTGTGGCAGCCAGCACAAAGTGCAAAGTACTCATGGGAATGAAGTCTCATGCGCAGAGAGCTTGCCAGAACACAGAGAATGTGCTGTTTTTGTTTTCAAGTGCTTATATGTGTGAAGATTTTTAAAACATCTCCTGTGACATCAGCCTCTCTCAGGACCAGCCAGATACTTTGAGTTGCTTTCGGTTAGCTTAGGAATATTATGCAGAAGAGGAGAACTTCTTGAATTATTCTAGAAATTGGGAAATAATGCAACTATTCTTATTAACAAATCCATGATAAATGGAACATGAGAAATGAGTGTAAAATTGTGGGTGTTTGGCCTGGTGCAAATCAGTGACAGGACATGGAGTGCTGACAGCACTCCCCACTCTCACAGGGCATGTGAAAGTCCCTCCTTCTGGACTGGAGTACACTGGAACTGAGTTCTTTAGGACTTTCTTCCTCTTTCTAAGTAGGAGTTTTCACACTTCTTGGAGCTTATTTTTCAGAAATGAATCTGAGATACTTAAGAATACAGATTTGTATTCTTGATACTTTCCTTATAATTATCATTTGCCGACAAGGTTTTTGGTTTTCGTTTCTCATCTAAGCCTCTCGTTTATATTTTGTTCTGAAATACAAATCATCTTTGGGTAACAGGGAGGTCCTTCATTTCAGGAACCAAGAATCTGAAATGTGAGGAGAGACTTGTCCCACATTTTTGAACTAGGTGTGCAGGACACAAGCCTCTGGCAAACCAATTCTCCTTGGAAAGTCCCCGGCTAAGGCCGAGCATCCTGTCCCTGCTTGGCAATGCTTGTCTCTACCTTTGTCTCTCTCCAGAGCCAAGTTCCAAATGCACATTTAAGACAGAACTGAAATGCTTGTTTCAATTTTCCCCTATTATTTTTCAATTTCCCGTGGCTCTGCACTTCCTGTTGGCCCTCACCAGAGACCTGATGGTGTGCCTCTTGCATTACCAGTGCCCTATGGGTCTGGCAGAATGATTTGTTTTTGGAGATGTGCTTTTTTTCTTTTCTCATTTTCCTAGATCAACACAGAGGAGGAGGCAATACTGGGTCTCAGGTTTTTGGAAAGTATAATTAAATTAGTAAGCTAGGTGGACACACCGAAATTGGGCAATTTAGGCTCCATTTTCCTTGGTTGTTTAGACAGATTGGTACAATTTGACTTTGCAGTTTGATCCAAAAGGGGAGTTGATTACTGGCTCTGAAATGAGCTTCCTTCATCCCCTGTGTGAGCTGGTTGAGAAGATGTCTCTAACAGCAGCCAAAGAAGCTGACTGAGGAGGGGGAGCTGGGAGGCGGGGGCAAGGACAGAGGAGGCAAGAAGAGGGAGATCAAGAAAATTGGGAATGTTTGGGTATTTATTATTACTGCCCAGCTAAGCCTGCTGGTGATGAACCTGGTTATAAAAGTCAACTCTGTGAGGCATGCCTGGAAATGTTACAAGAGCCCAAAGTGGTTATAAAACAATCTTCCTTTGCTTAGAAATTGACAGCTGATATTGTGTCCTCTGTGGGAGCCTTTGGGAGGCAGGCGGCCTGTCAGCATTCTGGAGGAGTTCCTGCTGCAGCTGCCTGGTCCTGATGAACTGCAAGATGCTTCCTTACAAACTCTATAGGGCAGAAGTTTCCTCTGCAGCTTTTAATTTGTAAGGTCTTGTGATGGTTTTTCATAATTATGACAGCCTGCCCGTGGTGTCTGTGGTACACCGGGCACACTCCGACTTTTTCTTGTCCTTCAGGGAGAGCTATTTTGCTCATTAGCTTCATTAGGAGGGACAAATTGTCAGCTCTCTCTGAAGATTTTGCCATTGGGTGACCTGATAAGCAGAATGCAAATGTACCTGGAGCCAAGAACACATGCTACCTCTGTGGCTACGAGGATGCATTCTTCTAAATGGTTTCACAAACTGAAAGATTTAAAGATGAAAAGCGAACAGTCTGACTGAGAGTTGTTGAAAGGGATTGAGAAACATGGGGTTTCCTGGTTTTCTTAGTCTGGGCTCTGGCACGATATACTTTTGTGTGTGTTCGAGATAGGTTTTTTGAGCAAAATGTTTATTAGAACAACAAAACCAAATTTCATTCTAGTTTTGGTTTGTGTGTGTGTCAGTAATATTATAATAACTATATATGGTATAAGATGGGCACTAGGCTTTTCAGAGTGATCACTTCATAAGTTATGTAAATGTCTAATCACTATTTTGCACACCTAGAACCAATATAATATTGTATGTCAACTGTAATTGAAAAAGTCAAAGGGAGATTTTGAAAAAAAAATTAACAAGAGAGGGATATGATCAGATTTGTATTTTGTAAAGATGCTTTGACAGTCAAGAAACTAGACTGGTACATAATTAATACTGGTGGCAGAGTTGTCCAGTCAGTAGTCATTCTGATAGGGTAAATAAGAAATGATGAAGGTCTAACCTTGGACAAAGTGGATGGGATTAGAGAATAGGAAGATTTGAGAGATATCCAGCAAGAAGAAAGATCAAGATCTATTAATAGTTTGGATATGGGCCATGAGAAGGCAAAGCAGGCAGAGATGGTCTCTAAGATTCAGGTTCTAAGAACTGGGTGGATGAGGAGCCGTGTTCAAAATGGGGACTGGAGTAGGAGGAACAAACTGGAAGCAGGCGTTGGGAGACATGCAGGTTTAAATTTAAATCTGTAAAGATGTCTAGTAGGCAGTTGAATAAATTTGAATTCAGAAAAGAATTCTCGCCTGGATGTAGATATTACATGTATAGATTATATATAGTAGACTGATCAGTATCGTTGATGCCAAGGGTGTAGGGTGAATAATGAACAGTATTGTACAAAGTGAGAAGAGCTGAGGGTAAAGTAAGGCATTCTGGGGAGCGCTCTCATGCAAGAAATTGTAGAAGGCCAGGAAAGACCAAAGGAAGGATGAGCCAAAGAATTGGGAGAAATTTTAGAAGATCTTTTCATGGACACCAAAGTAGGGAAGTGTTTGAAGGATAGAATGGTCAGCATCATTGCCAAGTAGAAGACAGGAGGTAAACATTCATCTTTTAAACTGTACAAACTGGAGCTCCTTGGAGGTCAAAATTGGTAGGAATGGAAACCAGATAACAATAACATGAAATGAAGGGTGAGAGAGGTAAGAAAAGACAGCATTGGATATAGACTACTTTTATGAAATGTTTCTGTTGAGGAAAGGAGAAATGGTGATGTAGTTCAGAATACAAAATAAACAAAAGCATAGATGGAGACAATCAAAGTCCTACCTCTCACAGCCTCTTGATTTTCACTCTTAGAGCAAAAATTTCCTTATTCTCCTCCAATTCTCTACTCTGGCCTAAGAGGCCTTTCTAGGAAAATAAAAGGCAAATTTCTCCTCAAGCGTATATTCACAATATGTTTCTTTTATAGAAGTCCTTAGCAACATCTACTAACCAAATGAATAGATAAACAAAGTAAAATCTGATCCATTTTTATATCACTCTTCTGGAAAGAGACAAGAAGAAATACTGGCACGAAGTTCTCTGAGATAAGGAAATTCCAATTCAAGACATTGCAATATCCGTCTCTTCCATTCCCAGAAACCTAAAATCTTTCATTTGCAAAGTTTAGCATTTTACCCTCCTTCTCACTATTCCTACTTTCTCAAACTTCATACCTACCTACTCTTCCTCCTTTTTTTCCTCCATTGTCTACCTATCAATTTGGAGTCTTTCTCAATTTTTAATGTCCTTTCTACCTGCTCATTACATTTTTCCTCTGACTTGCGGAAGTTGTATCCCTGGTAATTTTTTTTCTCTTCAATTTTCAATCAGCTTTTAAAAATATTTTAATGCTGATAATTAAAATTAACGAAGGATGAAAGAAAACTTTCCCCCAATGAATGAAGTTTCTCAAATATTTGGACAGAAAAAATAAATGTAATTCTACTTGGAAGAATAGTTATAATTGCATAAACTGTTATAAAAATAAAGGTTCTGTGACATGAGAATGTAGAGGACTAAAACCACTAAATATAAAATTTAGAGGAAAAAAAAAGAACAATTAAGAGGCATTTATCAGACCACTTATTTTGATGCCTGTTTTGCCAGATCAACCTTCTTATGGCAACATCTTCTTTAAAAAGAAAAAAAAGAACTATATTTGTAAAGAAGGTGACAGTGGCATCCATCTCCTTTCTGGTTTCAGTGTGCTCTGCAACTGTCCACAGGGAGTTGTCAGATAAGGACCCTGAAGTGGTCAGGTTGAGCATTGACCTTCCAGTCAATTCTCTCTCAGTGAGATGCTTCTAGACATTATCTCTCCAGGATAACCATGGTGACTATTGGACCCTAATCAACCCCCTGCCTCCTAACTCTTGCTTCTTCTCCCCAGTGTCGTCCAACCAACAGGTAGGCACTTACATGTTCTCTGCCAAGAGGAGGAATAAGTGTCAATGAAAATGTGTCTCTTTGGCTTACTTGTATGTGCATCTAATTAAAGGGACTCTAACTTCAATATCTGGATGAAACCTAGGTGTATAGTATTGAATATCCATGGGACAGTCATTTTGTTCTACCCTGCAGAGAAGAAGCAGCAATCTTCTTTTTTCCTCCCGCTTTTAACCTGGATGACAAAGAGAAAAAAATGGAGGCCTAAAAAGAAGGATTTATGAGGTGGAAGCCAGAGATGCTTCCATCATGCTTCAGCCCCATTGCTGTTAGATTGGCATTTCAGGAAGAAGAATTGAGCCACGTAGTCTTGGATCCTTCAAATAGATGGGCTAGTGACAGAAGAACCAGCTTCCTGGGGAGAGAAAAGACCTCTCAGGACAGCAGGCTTTGGTGTAGAGAGCATTTTAATAAACAAGCAAGGAATGATGCCATAAGTGGTTCAGAATACAGTCTAAGCACCAAAAGACACTAACTTACTGAAGGAATATAAATGCCCTCAGAGGCCCCAGCTCTTGCCTCAAATATAATTGCAAAGAGCTGGGTAACACTAGAGCCTAACATTTAGGGTAACATTTAGGCAGTTAGGTTCCCTCCTCACCCTCTGGAGATTAGTTTCCCTGTGGAGAAGTGTTCTTCCAGCCATAAGCCCTCCCAATGGCTCATGCTGGAGATGACAGACGTGACCTTTCACCTCCCCCTTCTCAGAAAATGGCTTCCAAGTACCTGCTGGCAGGGCTGGCTCCCTCTCTCCCAAAGCCCCATAAGCTCCAGGAATTACTGGTGCTTTTCTCCAAACTACAGCAAGATGTGATAGGCTTGACTCAGTCCTGATTGAGATGCCAAAACAGAACTCACCCAGCGCCACCCACACAGACCTCCCATGCCCCTACTGGTCTGGCTGTAGGCGCCACTTGGGAAAAGGCCACCTTGCGGATGCCACAGCACTCTGGAGACTGCTCCTTCACCAATTGCTCCTGAGGGTTTCAGGCTGTGAAATGAATATTATTTTACCTTATGAAGAGGAAAAAGATTAAATTAGCAAAATGATGACAAAAAAGGATAACCTGACTTCAACTCTTTTATTATGCTTCACACAACTAGCTGGCAAATTGCATTCCAGGGCTTCTGCTTAGATGGCTGTAAAGAATCTAACTTTTGCTTTCAAATTAACCTGTCAAATCATATATTTATAAAGGAATGAAAGGAGGAAAATGAGGGGCCTAGGTAGTCCCACGCATCAATTAGAGAGAAATTAATTATAATTTACCTGCATTAGCACATTAACACTTCCAGATTACTGAAGAAATGTCTCTGTAACAGGAAAGTAGTCAAAATAGACCACTCAGTGGGGGGATTGGGAGGGAAGAGGTTACCGTGAGTCCAAAGTGGGAGTAGAGAGGGTCGGGGGTGGGAATGACTGGAAATGGTAAAAGATGCTGGCAATTAAACATTCTTTCTATTATATTGTTGATGTGGAAGCCTCTAATAAATGACATATTTTGATAAAGCAACCTCTAAAAGAACCTCCACACTCTGAAATAATGAAGTGGGCATTCACATGCAATAAACCACAAAGTTTCAGACAATAATAGAGTCTTCGATATTGTCAAGAAGAATCACAAATGAAAGGCAAATATTCTTTCCCTCTTGATTTGGATCGCTGACAGGCAAAGGAATCATAGCGGGAGTGGAGAAGTTAAGGAAAGATATTAGAAGGGGTGTCTGACCCTTCTTTCAGGTAGTTCCTCAGTTTTGTGGATGGCATTGGATTCTGAAGGAAGTTCCTAAAGGTCAGATAACTTCAGACTTCTGAACATCAAGGTAGAAATAGTTATATATATATAACTAGTTAGAAGATTATACTTTAAATTTTTGCTTGTGTTCCCTTAACCATAAATAAGGGTGCCATTTTATTCATACAAGAATGACTGAAGCTACCTGGAAGGTCATGACCTAGACGCAAACTACTCTGAAGGCCTTGCCAAGGCATGGTAAGAAAGTCCTCTTTTCTCTGAATCTGGAACAGAAGTTGGATGGTTTCTGTGGCTCTATGGTCTTTTTGCACTCCTGGCAATCACAGTTGAGATTTGTGCTGAAATCCAGAGAACTCTAGACCAATATTTCTATCTTGGCCTCTTAGCTGTTCTCTCTAGAAGCCTTAACATCTGCTGTGATGGAAGGAAGGCCAGAACACTGAGGGACATCTGCCTGGCATGAAGAAGGCCTGCCAGACTGCGGTTCAGAGCATCGGGGTTTGGGTGGTGGGCAAACCTTTAAGCTCTTGAAGACTCAGTTCTTCATCTAAAATATTAGGTTAATTATAACTGCAGAATTCTCACTCAATTTTTTTAAGGATCAAAATTTATCTATAGAGGCTTTTTATAAACTCTAAAGAGCTCTACAGATTTAAGGTTGCATTGTTACAGTCTGTTCTCACGTTAAAAGGTGTTTTTTTTTTTCCTTCAAGAAAATACATTCTCTTTTTCCTCCCTTTCTCCCCCATCTTCCTGTAATCCAGCAGCTGAAAATGAAAACAACCTTTGCCAATTGCGTGGGAGTCTCTGAGGCCCATTAAATCTTTGTTTTCCTCTTTCTAAATTTTTTTCTTTCCCCACTGAGTTTGATAGATTACTAATGTCTTTGAAATAGTTTCAGGAGCCACTCTCTCAGGGAGAATTTTTCCCTTGGCAGGAGACCATGTGGCTTCCTGATGGTCCAATCTGCTCTCCATTGCCCCTTCAGCTTGGCACCCCCACCCACTTGCCCAGCTCTATAGCCATTTCACATGGCCTAGTTGCTTCTGCAATGCTTCTGATGGAGGTGTCATTTTCGTTTGTATAATTAGGACCTCTGAATCCATTAGAAGTTTCTGTAGCCATGGACTAACTGGGGAGAGAAAGGAGAGAGGAGGAAGGCTTTATAAAGTACCTGCACATCTTTGTAAAGACTTGCAAAATGGGTGCTGTGGTAGGGTGAGGATTGTATAGTGTTATAAGCAGCCTGGATCCTGAGTTGGAGAGTTGCTAAGATTGCAGGTGAGAGCCAGGTACCAATATATCACATGATTTCACTTTTAAAGAGAATACTATAAAGCAGTGCAAAACACATTAAGTGATAGAACTTGAAGAGCAAGGAATTTTAAAACTACAGACTTGGGTTAAAATTCCTGCAACCCTGATATTTCCTGATGTATCAACTAATAGCACAGGCTCTGGAGTCCTGAGTTTAAACTTTATCTGCAGTACTTAGTAGCTGTGTTAACTTGGGCAAGTTACACACATAACCTCTCTGAGGCTGGGCTTCCTCCTCTGTAAACTGAAGAGGATGACAGGATTCTTCAAGGTTGTGAGAGGACTGAGCAAGGTCATCTACACAGGAAGTTAGCAGAGTGCCTAGTGCATCCAATCCACCTTAGCTGTTGTTATCACAAGTTTGTACCTCTAATGTATTACTTGATATATCTGTGAGGTGATGTTTCCTCATTTGTAAAATAGGGACAATGGAGGTAAAAATATCTAAGACTCTTTGCTCAAGGCCAGTGTTTAAAGTTTAAATGAGATAACAAGAGGAGAATGCTCCATGCTGGGCCTGGCCCAGAGAAGAAGGGACGTGTTAATCCAGAAACACTTGCTTCCTAAAGGGACTGGCTTTGGCTCCACAGGCTGATGTCTTTCTGTAGTCAGGGATGGAGTTCCCTTAGAAAACAGGTTCTGGATGGTATTCTTCCCCAGTGCTGGGTAGAAGTGCTTTGGTTCCTTTAAACATTACAGTTACACATCCTCAGTGGTTTCTCTCCTCAGGCATAACCACCCTCACTGACTCCAAGATGGTTCTACTTGGATCTCCCCAGACAAGCCTCTTCTGAGCAGTCAGGTTTGGAATCCAAATTGGATATATGCAGTTCAGAAGGAAGAATTACCAAGAGGAGTGGATATGCTCACGGCAGCCTCAAAGGTCACCTGTACAACCACATGAGACACAGGCTTCAGTGAGCAAATAGCACCACTCATACCTGCAAGATTCTCTAATAACTAAATGGACAAGGTTTTCACAAGATGATTATTAAACTGACAGCTAGTACTTATTCTCTCAGTGACAGCAGCAATGTGAAGGTGGAGACTGGGAGAATTTGGAAGGGCGACTGGTTTATCAGTAACCAAATCAATAGTAGAGAAGATGAAAGAAAGGAAAGTTAAGTTTTATGTCTTTTTGCAAGTAAAATAACGTTGCTGTACTTGAAGTGGGAAAGATAGGAGTTGCCTGAGATCTGTCTTTGCCTTGGCTGGGAAGAGTACGAAATGGAATTTACAGGGGAGAAATATATGGGTTTTATTCTGCATGTCAAATTGGGAGATTTTCTCATATCCACTAATCAGGGTTCATCTGAGTCTGTGGTAGCATCTGCTCCAAATGTTATTATTACCAATTCTTAATTTATATTACCTCATTTGCATGTATCACATGTGTAGCAAAGTTAAGATGAATAAACCACAAAACCTACACAACAGACCTTCAGAGGAGAAGAGCCATCAATTTAGATTTTTAAACCACTAAATAAAATTGAGGTGGACGTCTGAGTATATTACTTTTCTAAGTTCAGAGAGCAGCTGAATTGTGGTGATTGGGAAAAGAGAATAACAGGGCTGGTGGTAGATGAGGGAATTTTTCTTCTCACTTCTCCTCTCCACCTTATTCTCTCTTATTCCCAGGAAAGAAGGCACCAGGCTGCTTGGTTAAATAGAACCCTAACTCCTGAATCTTGATGGTTGCCTCTGCCATGTCATTCCTCAAAGCCTTTCCCATTCCTTCCCCAGTTGTCATTTTCGGCAGCTCCCTGAGTACCAGTGTGCTCCTATATTCTGAGTCAAAAAGCTTAGTTGTATTCTTGTCAAAGCCAATGTTCACTTGTCAGAGCCAATGTTCTGACCTTGGACAAATCACTTAAATTCTGGGCCTTGGTTCTGCCATTCGTAGGTTTGGGACACAAGACCTGCCTCTCCTTTCCACTTCCAGGGTGTTGTGGAGACAGAATGAAGACTGATGTGGTCTCCTTGACCCTGGCTGTTTGAGTCTTTGCCTCACCACTCCTCTCCCCTGTAGGCCTGGGTGCCAGATCTAAGAGGTAGGCAGAGTTTCCAAACCAGTGCCAGAACTATGAAAACCAAAAATCGATGGTAATTCTTTCTCCTCATTCATGGGTAGGGGGGTGAGTGGAGTGAGGTAACCAGTTCTATCTACTGACTATAATAGGAGCACGGAACCAGAGGTGAGGGGGAATCCACAGGGTTCCACTCCCAGCTCCTTGAGTGCTCTCTTTATAAGTTATCTGATCAATGTCACCAGGCTGAGCTCTGTCAAATATAGAATGAGGCAGTGGGCAAACCTCACTTCCCATGTGAGAGGAGCCTTTTAATTGGCTGGGAAAGAAAGAGAACTGAAACTCCCAGCAGATCTCCTGAAGAAAAGAGGAAAATGAGACCCCTGATTCTTAACATTTTGCATAATCTACTTATTTATTTCTGAAAAACAGTTACTTTGGGGATGGACTGCGGCAAAGCTGGCAACTTGTCTTCTGGTGCCCAAAGGGTGAAATCCTCACTTTTAACACTACCTGCCTCCCCCGCACTCTCGTCAGACAGGTAACTAGGGAGGGGGAACAGGAGACAGGCAGAAAGAAAGCATTTGCTAAGTGACTACTGCGGAACAGGCAGTGAGCTGGCTCATTTTGAATTAAATGTAATCATCATTCCATTTTTGCAGACGAAGGAATGGAAGTCATAAACTATCTGAGTATGCACAACTGATAAATAATAGAATGTTAGACTGTGAATTTCTCAAGGATGGGGATTTTATCATATGCAGTTTGGTACAGCCAGGACCTGCCTGCTATGGAGCCTGGAACTTGGTAGGGACTGATTTAAAAATAAAAAATAAAAGAAGAAAGACATGGTGTGCTGACATTAGATGTGTTGCCCTAGCATTTGTTGAATCCCTAGGGAGTGTCAAGTAAAGCACTTGATCTCTTATACATGTTACCTTATTTAATCTCCACAAATCTATCCCAGGTGAGCATTATGATCCCTATTTTACAAAACCACACTTACTTGCTAATATCCAAGGAAATGCTATTTACAGTCAAAATTGGCCTTTATTCTGCTCAAGTGATGGGCTCTTCATCTTTTAAAGCAGGCAGACATTTCTCATCTACCTGCTTGCTCAGAAGCTACCTCCTTCTCCCAGGTGCTGACTCTGCCACTTATTGCTTAGCCTAGATTTAGTCTCATCTAAAACTTATCCACCAGTTTATCAAAATCTTATAACTTCTCAACTGTTCCATGATCTACTGTTGCCCTACTCTTCTGCCATCTGCCTTTCTTCCTTCTGAATAGTCATCAGGTTTCTTTTCCCCTTTGTGCTTTGTCAGAGGTGCTAAAGCCAGAACCTGGCTATGGAAATGGCACACCAAGTCGGGCATCAGGGTTATAACCTCAGACACAAAAAGATCCCTCTGAAAAGCTATTTGAAGTTCAAGTAGGAAAGGGGTTGGAAGGCCCTGACACTCTGGAATTGGGTTCTATGCCTTATTGCTGACTGACAGAGTTCTGTTCCTTTAATATTGAATGAGCCTCCTTAGAGGCATTTATTTAAGTATGCTTCATTCATCGAGCTCCTACAGAGGAGAAACATACTGGGGGAGGCACTGCAGCTTCTCAGCATGCAGCAAAGGTCAGGAGGGAAATGGCTGACAAATTGGAGAGCTCTTTTTAGAAGTTTAATCTCAGATGTGGTTTTTGTCTCCGCCTTGTCTATACTAAATACTGGCTCTAGCCTTGTCATGTTACTAGGCCTGACCAGGGAGTCCTCTGGTTTTGTAGGAGACAGATGAGGGTGTGAGATAGAGCAATAGAGTGAAAATCTCTTCACTGTAATTGATCATGGCTTCCCCTTCCTGGAGCTCAGAGAGTCTTATCTAGAGGTCAGCTCATCCATCATCCCCGTGGCCTTATCAAGCAGCCATTATTGGGTCTCATTAACCCCACTTCTCTGTCATGCAGCCAGAGCCCCAGAAAAGCTGAGTGATGTATCTGGTGGTACACAGCCAATGAATGGTCAGCCTGCAGTAAAACTCTCAGCACAGAGAACTATAGTCCACTGAGTTAATCATGGATCCACACTAGCATTTCTTTAATGGGAATAATAAAAGAGCCTCACAGAGCTGCCATTATTAGAATCATATATGCATACCTTTAATAACTTGTAAGGTGTTCACTAATGTTCTGTGGTCATTTCCTCTTTGTGACATGTATTTGAAGTTTAGTGCAGAGACCTCTGACTTCCTGGGGTCTAGGAGAACAAACACAATGACATTTCTAATGGTCAGAAAATTGAAGTGTTGAACTCAGTATCAGTATCAACTAATTTCATCCTTTTTATTCACCTGTATCCTAAACCTAGCAGTTTATAAATTGCAAGGAGTTCTATGGGAAGCTGTTAAGTCTGGGGAGGCTGCACCCAGTGAGACTCTATCCCTGTTCTAGTTGGTTGGGATATCAGAGATGAGCCATGGCACACAGACATGCTAAAGGAGAGAGTATATCACCAGGAATCAATATTCTCCAACTGGAGGGACAACCTTCTCCCTTTAGGGTGCCCATCAACCATTGGAGAGAAGGTCCATCAACAAGTGAAGATCACTATTACTCACATTCAAACTTAACCAGGTCTTTAGAATAGAGAAAAACTCTTTATTATGTTTTTTTCCCTCTAATTAATCCCCTATTAAATTTACAATACCTCCTTCAAATTTTTGCTTTTTATTAAAACTTCCAAATCCATCTCTGTCCCCAAAATTTTTCTGCCCAAAACTCTTTCCCTTACTTTACAGAAAAAAAAAAAAAATTGAACCCATCTAGTATGAACTTTATCTCCCTGTTATCCCATTTTCTTAATGGTACCTTCTTCCTCCTTGTCACTGTGGTTCCAAGTCCCCAAATTTTCTTCTATTTATTTCTCTTTTAATCCCACATTCAATCAGCAATCACAGCCTGCTCATCTGGTTCTGCCTTTTGTCTTAGACCCCTCCTAATACACTGCCAAAAGCAGTGAACTAGCTCAGACCTCATGGCCATGCCTCCACTTTCAAATTTATCTTCTAACTTCCTTCCAGGCCCTTTCTTATGCAATGGGTCTTATGCATTGCCTTCAGTGTTATCTTCTTAAAAGTTTTTTTTTTTTTCCCCAGCCACTTGCCAGCTTTCAAGGGCTTCTTACTGTATTCAGAAAAAGCATAAATGCTTAAGCCTCAATAGAGTGATTCTACCAGACTTTTCAGTCTTCTTTCTCATAAAAACTTTTCTCCATTTATATACTTAATTCTTCTGCTGACCAGTTTAATAATTGGTTTACCATCAAAACATTTTTTTTGCTATAAGTTCTTTTCCTATCTTCTCCTTCTTTCATAATCACCAACTTTATATCTAACTTACAAAGCTTAAGTAAATTTCCATCTCTCTTACATGTCTTATCAGATACACCACCATCCCCTACCTTGAAAAAAATATGTCTTTCCCCTATATTTCCATAGCACTTTGTAATTCTAGTATACCACTCATCATTAATCAGAGTCGGTCTTGGATTAATTAGTAGTAGGTATCTCTGTCTCCTCTTCCTTTCACAGATATTGGCAAACAAAGTTCTGATCACTCTTTGTTTCCCCCAAGGTCAAGCATATTTTAGAAGCCCAAAACACAGTTGTTAAAATGAATTCTCACCCGATCTCACCTCCATTTCCTGCTAATTTCCATAGGCAACCTTAAGACTCTATTTTCATCTGGTTCCCTATTGTTGCTAACATCCCAGGATTTTACTTCTAGATACCCTAGAAGTAACTGTTTCCTGCTTCTCAGAAATCTTTATTAATTCACTACTCTGTTTTGCTAACTTTTCGTTGTCTCTTACCCAGATGTTTAAGTATTGTTTTTGATTTATTGCTTGAATTTGGACTCTGAGTTTCTATATTATTTTTTTACTAGAAACGATACATTTCCCTTACCTACCTATTAACAAACAATATGTAAAAATTAACTGAAGTTGTTAGAATATAGATACTTGATCATTTGTCTCAATCCATTTGAAATAAGATTAGATATCAATGGATAAATATACGTTTATCTGAAGCAAGACAATAGTCAATATCATCCATTCTCTTTTTCACTCAGTGAACATTTAGTAAGTTTTGACTATGTACCAGACACTGTGTTGACTGCTGCTAGTATGTAGGAAAGCACAGGTGACAGCTTCCTTGAGCTCGCAGGTAGGATACTCTTGGTAGGTCCAGTCATATCAGTTCCATTTCTACTTGTCATCACTTCTGAATTGGGAGTTATATGAAACTGATACACCAGCCACCTGAAAGAATAAAACTCATAGTTGCTGAGAAAAGTGAAAAGGTACCTCTCCAGGAAAGAAGGGCACCATGTGGAACCATGGCATTGCCACGTTTCTTCCTTTGGGTGTGACCCAGGCACTACTAGGAATTTGTAGCTGGTAGGGGGGATGGAGAAAGATGCCCAGGGATGAGGGTAGATCCTTATTAATCCCTGGCTATCAGCCCAAGGAAGAGAGCACAGTGAAGGTGAGATGGGCTGCTATTTCTTCGCTTTTCTTCCAGATACTGAAGTATCCATTGTGCAAGGAAAGGGAAGTTAGCCCTCCTTACATTGCCTTCTTGAAATTCCCCTCGAGGTCCTCTCATCAAAAGAGAGAACAGGAGAGGACACAAGGAGTCAAGCAGATCCTGACTAAGTGGCATCTCTTCATTTCCAGATAAAAACAAGAATCAGACGGAACAGCATGGGCTCGAGGGCCAGCAGGGCTCTCCTCCATTTTCATGTAGCAGAGTCTCAAGAGCCCTCTGCCTTCCTCTCTCCTCCTCTTTCTGCCTCTTAGAAAGAGTGATGTGCTTTATAAACCTTGCCTACAGTTGGAACCAGAGATGAAAGGCGTAGGTCTGTGGAAGGACATAATAACAATGGTATTAAACAATAGTTTTTATACTTATGAGATATAGTGTGGTCAAGTAGAAAGATAAGTAGATAATGTCTCTGAAAGTCCTAGCTACTAACGGAAGGATTTAGGATAGGCCAAGTAAACATTTCTTTCCTCACACAACACACACAGATAGGCATAATTAGACTTATCCCTCCTTTATCCCAGGTTTGCTCTGGAGTTCAATTGAGATAAGATATGGGGGATGTTTTGAACAGTGTATTAGTTAAATAATTCTATGTGTTATAGTAAACAACTCAAAGATCTTAGTGCTTAAAGCAAAAATAGTTGTCTTTTCCCTCTCACATGTCACAACTCTTTGTGGGTCAGCAAGTAGTTTCTGTTCCATGCTGTCATTCTTGGACTCAGACTTCCTCATGCTGTGGCTCTGCCATCTTCAAACACTATGCTTTAACAGCATGCTGGCCATTCCAACCACAGAAAATCAGAGAGAGATCCTGACCTGGGCCTGGCATTGCCACACTACTCACACAATCCATTCAAGAAAACTGATGACAGCATTCTGCCTAAATGCAAGGGAGCTATGAGATGCAGTTTGCATGAGCACCAGAAGGAGAAGTGGATCTAGAAACCATCTTGCCAGTCCCTGGCCCAGTCACGATAGGTTATTATTCAAATGTCATCTGTCTTTCTATCTAGCAAAGATAGGTCAGGACACTTCCTCTTCATGGCAACTGTCCAAGATCAGCTGTGTTCTACAGTCAGACTGATTGACTAGGTCCCTCACCTGGAGCATCTAGATATCCAGTACACACTGTAGCTAGCTGTGGTCTCTGACCATGTCCGAGGACAATACCAGCAGCCTGCACTGTGCCTGGGCTGCATAATTACATTAATATTGAAGGGTATATGGTTCAAGAATGGGAAAAAGCCTTTCATGGTCCCTGCCAAGATGGTGTCATACAGATAGCCATGGACAAAAGAACTTGTCCTGAAACTATCAGAATGACCATTATCGACTGTTATCTCTGTACCATGCTCGCTCGCTCACGCATACTCTCCTGCTTTCTCTTTCATGTCCCCTTCACATCTCTGCCTTATGTATCAATCCCTTAGTGTTTTGACAGAGATAGGCATCTCACTCACTTTTATTTAACAAAAATTGAGAACCTATTGTGTGCTATATTCTTTCAAGGCTACAGATATAAGTAAGAACGAATCTCAGATCTCTATTGACTGATGGTCTAGGGATAAAAACAATAAACAAAAGACAGCGAGTAGTTAGTATTGAGTTAGTGATACTGACAAAAAATGCAAAATGAGGTTAGAGAAATTTAAAGAAGTTATAATGGGGTTATTAGAGCAATGTTTTGAATGAAGTTTCAACTCCAATCTGAAGCTGTATAGGCTTCCAAACAATAATGATGGACATGCATTTTGGGAGCAGAAAATCAATCATTCTGACCAGAATAGAATAAAAATAGAATACTAGGGAATAGGCTGAGGAAGACACTGAGAGTCAGACAGAGTTTTAACTATTTATTTAGCATTTGGGAACTTTTTGTGGCTTTAAAGTAGTGAAGTTGTATTTCAGAATAATATGGTAAAAAATATTTTTGGGTAGAGGACATGATGGATTCAAATAGGGGTGAGACTAGGGAAAAGTAAGTAATATTAATAATAACTACTACTTATTGAGAATTTCCTCAACAGTAACTATTTAACCATATCAACCACTTTATGTGGTATATACCATTGTTATTTTATTTAATCTAATAAAAGTCAGAGTGTGGGCTCTAATCCAGCAAGTGCATACCCTTAAATATTAGGAACTTGGCACAGTAATAGGGACAGCTTGAAAGTCAGGGTGGTGGTAATGAGAATACAAGGAAAGATAAATGAGGCAGAGATTGTAAAGAAAGAATGGATCAGATTAATTGATAGATATAATTTAAGGGGCAAAGGGGAGGTAAAATATTTATTCACATTTTCAAGTTGGATGATTCTAGGAGAAAATAGTTAAGAAAATTACAAGGAATGAATTTGAGAGAGAAAGAGAAGGTAATTTAATCTTCATATATATTGAGTTTCAAATGAGAATGAATTGTAGCTACATTGATGGTTCAGTGCAATAATTTATCCTCTTCTAGGAGAGAAAGCAGATTTCAGTTCTTGGCTGGGAACACTCAGGTACAGGACCCAAGAGGGAGTGGAAATGTGGGTTCGGTAAAAGATATGAGAGTCATCTGTGTAGAGGTGACAGTTATGAAATACAGTAGTGTGTAGGTAATGAGGGAGAAGACAAAGGACTAGGGGAGTAGAAAAAAAACTAGGGTAGCCCTCATCAAGGGAGTACCCAAGAACCCAAAGAGATTATGGCTACTTTGTCCAGTAATCTTGTTAGAACCAGTTCTGTACACATGGAGGATCTAGGCCAAAGAGAAAGAGAGAGAAAGAGAAAAAGAATGTGTGCATATTGTAGGGATGGGTCTGGAAGAGAGTAAAAAATGTCAATTGAGAAATGTTCCATGGATGGGTAAGACTTCAGAGAAAAGCCAGCTGGAATGCAGACAAAGCGCCTACCCATCCTTTCCTCTTTCTTTCCCTTTACGTACTGCAGTTATGGTGATTTCACTTCATGAGGGAATCTCTCCCACATTCACATACTCTCACTTTAAACTCATTTTTCTCTCTTTTCTTCTTCTTGCTAAAGACTCCCAATCACCTCAGAAAAATCACACTTACTCTCTTTCATTTTCATTTGTGATGAAAAAATGTAAAAGACTAATTATGACTGATCCAAGTGAAAAGAGCCTCAGTGATGTGCCTCCTCCAGGAAAACTTCAGCCCTATATTCAAACAGAAAATTAGACATAATAGAGGTAGTATTCCCAGTTCCCTCAGCCTCTAAAATATGGTAAGCTCCCATTAAAGAATATCATTCTAATCTGCCTCACTTCTTTTAATTAGCCATCTCTATTTCAAAGCCTCAGAGCCCAAATATACACAAACCTACTTCTTTACATCTATGCATTCAATAAATACCTCAGTAGTACAGAAGAGCATGTGTTCTGGATGCAGACATATTGCATTTATATTCCAGCTCCACCACTTCCTACTTAACATAATACAATCTTAACTGTACAGTGGGGGATAAAATAGCATCTACCTCATTAGGTTGATGTGAGGATTATATTAAGTAACATATATAAACACTTGGAACAGTATCTGGCACACAGTCAGACCCATATAAGTGCTAGCAGCGATTATCATTGTTGAGCTATGCAAAGGTGAAAATGATGCAATTTCTGTCCTCAGTGAAGCCTAATAGAAGGAGATGTATTTGTTTAGTTTTTCACATTTTACTTAATTATTAGTGTAGCAGGACGACGAGAGTATTTCAGCAACATTAAGGATTAATATTATTTTTGAGCCCATGGTGGACCCTCACAATTACTTACACCATTATATCTGGGAAAATGCATACTAAGCTCTGTACAATCAATGAGCAAATATCTATAAAATACATTTTATTGTAAGTTGGGAAACACTTCATGTGTTTAATATTCAGGTCTGTTCTGGCCAGAGAGGAGACCCATATGTGAGCGTGGCTCTCCTTGCAGGTTTATGAATGGGAAGATACTTGCTTATCATTTGAGCAGATCATCACTGGTGATAGTCAAGAGTCCAGGAAAGGCAAGTTCTTTACATGGGCATCCCCAGGACCACTGTCTGGGAGGAGACCTGAAGGGTTCACTCTAAGATATGGCTTTGGAGCCATTACAAACTATAACATTACTAGGGATAGAGCGAGAGATGTTCTTCCCATCTGTGGGAGGAGAGTCTTTCTTTTAGATATAGATAGGATTTAGTAATCTAGAAAAAAGGGGAAGAATGATATTGAAAGAGAGTTGTGTATTCTGAAGTCACGAGCAGAAAACTGAGCAGATTGTCCTCCTTTCCAAACGAAGAAACTTTATTTTGAGAGGTTAAAAAACTCTCTTCAAATCAGAAGCAAGTCTTGGCTGTCTAGCCATCATAAACAATATCAACATTGTTAGTGGGAGCAAATGATAGGCTTCGAGAGTCTCACCTCTCTCCATATGGCTACCTTCATTAAACAGAGGCAACCTGACTTTCCTACAACGCACTCTTAAAAAGAACCTGTATTTTAGTTTCTTGCTGCATGTAATTTGCTGTTTGCACACCTCTCTAGACTGTTTCCACTTTAACTAGAGGTCAATTTTCTGGCATGCTTAAGAGCCCCTGATGTTGCTAGAAAGTGCATTTGCTGCTAAACTGTGAAACTCCAACCTAAATGGGAAGGCGAGGAATATGAAATGACTACAACATTTACGTTCTTTTTTTTCCAGGGAGGAGATAGAAATTTCAATGAGTCTCACTACAGACCAGGACTTTGGCCTGTGCCATGCATCCTTGGCATTCAGAGTGGGTTTACAAGAGCAACATGATAAGAGAGCATGATGATCCACAAAATTATATGTTATGAATCCCACAGATTCAATACGGCCAGCATTATATTGACTCTTATGAACTATTCAATGAGTGAAAAACTTCTAGAACTAAAGTATTGAATCCATAGGAGTAAAAATATTGAATACATACTGTTCCTCTCTGTGCCTAAGTAAAATTCCAGAATGATATAAACCTCAATTTTAAGTAGAGTTAAAAAATAAATGAATAAACAAATATAAGAATATCACTTACACATCTCAAAGAAGTTTTGATACTTTCCCAAAAGAGCAATTGCTTTTTCCAGGCAGAATAGTTGATCAAGCTTGAACTCTAGAAAAAAAACAAGAATTAAAAAAGTTTTCCAAGAGAAGCACAGCTTCTGGAAAAATATTTCTCTTTCTCTCTCTCACTTTTTTTTTTTTTGGAATATTTATGCAAGTACCTAAAGATTATTGTTGTTAAATGGGCCCTAAACCACTGATTACAAAATCATTCTTCACATTAATGGTACTTTTGGCCTTTTTGGTCCTGAAAATGTGCTTATTCTTTTGAGGGCATTGGTTATAACTGTTTTCCCAAAATAGTTTACTTTTTCAAAAGGCAGATTTCTGATGACTATTCTCTTTTGTTAAAAAAAAATAGTATTCTTTAAAACACCCCCCAAAACTGCATGAAACACACACACACACACAGAAGTGGCTTTCCTTATCGAACAAATAAAGCCCACACAAAATTCAGTCACATCCTAAATTTCTAATTAATTTTCCAGTATAGTCTGTCCTCCTCCCAATTCTCTTCATTCTCTCTCCTCCTGTCTGTCTCTGTCCCTGTCTCTGTCTCTCTCTCTCTCACACTCGCTCTCACTCTCTCTTCCCTAAGAGCTCTCGCTCTTTTCAGTCTGCATGCTGCTCTTCCTCCACCTCTGTCCCTTGAAAGCTTACTTGATCTACAAGGAAACAGCTCTGTTTTCAGTGTTGGAAGACTCCAAGCTGCTATTAACTCCTGGTATGCTGCAAAGGCTTCAATATTGATCTAGAAGCCTGCTTTGTGGGGCTTTTATCCCAGTCTGCCTCGGCAATGCTCATAAACTTCCCTTCTTCAAGGTAGTGAGAAAAGAGTGGTGGGATTGCCCAAGCCGGGAGCTTGTTCCATCTTGTTTGAGGGGACTTTGGGTTTGGCAGCCACAGACAAATGTTTCTTTGTCTTCTTGCCGTTGCCTTCTTTCTCTCCACGCACATCATCCCTAACTCTTACTACCCTAACTTGCCTCACAAGAGCCCCTCTTCACACATAGAAAAACTAAATGAGTTTTGCTGTATGAATTATTAATTTCTCAGACACTATGTCCCTGAGGATCTGCAAATGCCAATAATGAGTTTCTCATATTAAGTAGATAGATTCTTAAGTCTTTTGAATAAATATAGGTGAGGAACAAACTATTAGAATGGGTCTGTGAAGGGTAATATGATATTTCTTGGTCAATATTGCTTTTTTGTCCCACTGTGGAATTCTGCAGCTGTTGTATATGGCAATTTTCCAATTTGGGTAATTGCATTCTACTTACCTCTGTTTCTCTTGTGGTTTGAAGATAACTTATTCTTTATGTTCTTTCCCAAATAAAACAAAGATGCCTACTTGTGGTGTTACTATTTGCAGAAACAACAGGAGTGGAGAGAGGTAGCAGAGCAGAAAAACACACTGTTTAGAAGTCGGGGGCAGAGGCCTACTATGCATGCTAGCTGGCCCTTAACTCTGCAGAGGTTCAGCCTTCGCATCCACATTTTGGGAATCTAATTCTTTACCCTGAATTTTTGCATGTATAATGCAGGTGATTGACCATTTAGAAAGTTTGCCTGTGTAGAGACTGGTTTAGCAGAGCATTTCACATAACAGAGGAAATCTTTCTTTCGTCTGAAAACTGAGACCAGTCTGTACCAACTGTTAAGAAGAGTCCAACGCTGTGGTGGGTAAGAGAGGATAATAACCCTGACTGCCTCTTGCTCTCAAAGAGTGGGCTAACACTATGGAAGAGGAGATGCGATACACAGAAAACCAGCTAACCACTCATTAATCATCAGACCATTATGCCCACCCTACATTCTTCAGGAACAAGCAGGAATAAACAACACTTCAGCTGTTATTTATTATCAGAAATGTTGTTGTGAAGGTCAGAAGGCATGTGAACACCTACTGAATATGAGTACTGTGTGTTATTCATCAACCAGATAGGAATACCAGCATAGCAAGTTAAGTTCTCCAGTAAGAAAGATCCTTTTTAGAACATTTCTTCCAGAAGTTTTCTTTCAGTGATTGTACAATGCTGCGCACTTTACATGATTCAAAAATGAATATGAGGCTGTTATTAATAAAGGGAATCAGTAAATTTGGGTAAAATGTGCAGTAGAATAACATGCAAGAAATGAAGAGAAAGCAAGTCTGGAAACAAACAAACAAAAATACTCCAGAAGGTGCAGGCGGAGCAAAGTGACTATAAGTAAGCACAAAAGCTCTGGGACTCTTATTGGCATTCTCTACCCCGCCTAGTATAAGGACTTTCTGCCCCCTTCCAGCCTGAGAGACTGGGTTGAGGGAGAAGAGCACCACCTGGCACTAGCAGCAGGATGGAAGAATGGCATCTCAACTCCCTTTGCTCTGGGCGCAGCCCCTTGGCTTTGGTGAAGTTCACACAAAGTTCCCACATTGAAGAGGAGGTGTCTGGAAAGGCACTTATGTATTCAGAGGACATAGCAGGAAGCAGAAAGAGAAGGTTGAGGGTGTCCCCATGAGTGACTTCATCGTGCCTTTCCTTCTGCCTCCACCGTCCTGAGAAACCAAAGCACAGGAGGCCAAGGCACCCCCACCCATCTTCCCAGGACCCGCAGGGAAGAGAAGGACTGGGGCTCACTTACGTTATTTTACGTGGATTTGATTTTAAAGACACTTAAACTGACCTGCATACGTTTCCCCAGTTAAGTCTGCAAGCAGGGAAGTTAAGCAGGCTTTGAGGTGCTGGCTATGTGAGCAGAAAAAGGGAGTAGGGATGCTGCAGGAGAGTGAAGAAAGGCCTGGTGGTCGGGGCCTTATTAATAGTTAAGTGGACAAGGCCGATAATGGGATATCTTTTTATTGGCCCAACAGATAAGTTATAATATACAAGCTGCAGGCATCTCCCGTGATTTGCATTGATATAATTCAAGCCGAGGGTTTCATTATGTGGCAGGGATGATACAGGAACCTGTACTATCAAAGGCAGCTGAAAGGAGTTTGAGAGCTATCTCATATTCTGTGTCTGTGTATTCATTAATGGTAAGTAAGGTGCTTTGTTCCGGTGGTATTGGATGTTTCATGGTGAATCATTAACAACTTTGAACAGCTTTGTATGTATATCTTATTGATGTGTAAAATTATTGCAAGTCAATCTCTTTTTTCATTCTTTTTTCTTTTTTTTCTGGGTGAGTTCTGCTTTACTTAGTATTCTGTGGAAAGCCTAGTGACATTTTCAATGACTCAAGGGTCATGTGGATCAGATGAGGGCTGCTGTAAGGCAAGCCCACAGGAAGCTGACAATCTGGTTTAAGAGATAGAAGAATGATAGATTTTCAAAGGAATAGTATGGAGAAGGGATGTCGTGTAGCTGTCCCTTCAGGGAAACAGAAGGGGAACCACTGCATTGCCCGGAGGACAGCAGAAAGGGGATAGTGTTTACAAGAATGACCAGTAGCCCCTCTGGAAAGGGCATTGTGATGAGACAGAAGGCCAGGCAGGAAACTGAATGGCAAGCATCTCTAAGGTAAGTGAAGGACTAGGAAGTCGGGAAGAGGAGATGCAAGAGGACGAAAGAGACAAAAATGTTTAGTAGCTGACAGTAAGAAAATTTGGAGGCTAAAAACAAAGAAGCCAAGGCAGCTTTTCCTGGCTGAGGATGGGAAGAATAAATGGGATCAGAGTTAGAAACCAATTATCTCTGATTGCACAATCAGGACCCTGCTTCCGAACCAAGCTCTAGCCCCACCACCAACAGGGGCCTGGGGCCACCTGAGAATGATGTCAGATCTGAGGAACTGGTACATCCAATTTGACTTAAGCTCTAATTAGCATTAGGCAACATGTGGGGACCATGCCTTCTGAGTTGTAACAAAGCTGAAAATTTCCTTTCAATTTGGACCTACTTTGCTGGTAGAATTTCAATTTCTGAGTGGCTAGCCACTAAACAACCTGAAATAAACTTTCTGATATCCTTGACATTTGTGCTGAGCCCCCTCAGAGCTTCCTCAAAGGTGCAAGAACTTCATGCCAGCCCTAAAGCCAACAGTCCCTCTCCCCCATGTCCACACCTTTGGCTCCTGAGTACCTCTGTGTCTAGTCTGTATTATGCCAGCTTTGTCCTCTCCTGTTGCCTCATGCATAACCTAGTACAAAACTCAGAGTTGTTCCATGGTTTGTTTTTGGGCTTTTATTTGGGGGGGGGCAGTTTTATTGAGATATAATTAATATACAAGAAATCTCACATATTTAAAGGGTACAATTTGATAAGTTATAGCAAATATATACATCCATGAAATCATCACCATTAAGATAATGACCAAAGAATGTATCTATCATCCTCACAAGTTTTGTCATTTCCCTTTGAAATCCCCTTCTCAACCTTAGATAGACACTGATATGCTCTCTGTCACAACAGATTAATGTACATTTTAAATATATATATTTATAAATGGAGTCACAGAACATGTACTTTTCTTTTGGTCTGGCTTCTTTCACTTGAAATCATAATTATTTTGAGATTCAGCCAAATGTACATATCAATATGTCATTTCTTTGTATTGCCAAATAGTGTTCTATTGCAGGAATACACCACATTCTGTTTATCTATTCACTTGTTGATCAACATTTATGTTGTTTCCAATTTCAGCTATTATAAATATAGTTGAGGGGAACATATGTGTACAAGTCTTCATGAACATATACCTTCATTTCTCTTGTGTAAATTCCTAGGAGAAGAATGGCTGGATCTTTGGTAGGTGTATGTTTAACTTTTCAAGAAACTGCCAAACTGTTTTCTTAGTTTGTGTCATTTATATTCCTACCAGTGGTTTAGAAGAATTCCAAATCCTCCATATCCTTGCAGACACTAGATTTAGTCAGTCTTTTTCATTTAAGCTATTTGAAGAAGTGTATAATGATTTCTTGTTGTGGTTTAGTTTGAATTTTCTCTCATAACTAATGATGTTAGGCATCTATTCATGTACTTATTTGCCATCAGTTTATCATCTTTGCCTGATATTATATAGCCATTCAAGCTTTCTTTGGATTAATGTTAGCATGGTTTACCTTCCACTTCTTCCAATTGCAAAACTTTTGTGTCTTTAGTGCCACCATTCTGATGATATCTGCCTTTTATTTGAGTTATTTAGACCATTTGCATTTCATTTTTTAAATTAAGTTTATTGGGGTAACATTGCTTAATACAATTATATAATTTTCAAGTGTACATTATAATTTTGCATCTATATATTCTATTGTGTGATTACCACCCAAAGTCCAGTTTCCTTCAGCTACCATATATTTGATCCCCTTTATCCACTTCGCCATTCCCCTACCCTCCTATATTTGACCCCTTTTACCCCATCTACCTCTCCCCTCCTCCTCCACCCCCTACCCTCTGGTAACCACTAGTCCATTGTCCATGTCCATGAGTCTCTGTTTGTCTTGTTCATTTGTTGCTTTTAGGTTTATATCCCACACATAAATGATATCATGTGATTTTCTACCTTTTCAGTCTGGCTTATTTTGCTTAGCATGATTATCTCGAGGTCCATCCATGTTGTCACAAATGAGTTTTTCACCTTTTCTTATGGCTGAGTAATATTCTATTGTATATATATATGTGCCACAACTTCTTTAGCCAATTGTCTATCATAGGACACTTCAGTTGCTTCCATGTCCTGGCCACTGTGAATAATGCTGCTATGAACATCAGTGTGCAAATATCTTTTTGGGTTTCAAATCTTTAGGGTAAATACCCAGTAATGGGATTGCTGGATCACATGGTAGATCAATTCTTAGTTTTTTGAGGACCCTCCATATTATTTTCCATGGTGGCTGTACCAATTTGCAGTTCATGTAATTTTTTATATTAAGTTTAAATCTGTCATCCTGTTATTTTTCATTTGTTCCTTAGTTCTCTTACTCCTTTTTTTCTGCCCACCTTTGGATCAACTGAACCTTTTTATGATTGCATTTTTTCCCTCCCCTGTTGGCTTTTTAGCTATAACTCTTTGTATTTTATTAGTTGCTTTAGGGTTTATAATGTACATTTTTAACATATCTATCTTCCAGTGATTTATACCACTTCAGATAAAGCATAAGAACATTACAAAAGGATACTTACGAAGAACATTACAAAAGGATACTTACGTTTCTTTCCTCTCCAATTTTATATTGTTGTTGCCATATATTTTACTTTACATATGTTATAAACTATATACAAGATTGCTATTAATATTTATGTTTAAATGATTGTCTTTTTAAAAAATTAAATACTAAGAAAAAATTTGTCTTTATTTATGTAATTACCGCTTTAGTATTCTTCCTTCTTTTGTGAAGATATATATTTCCTTCTGGCATCATTTTTCTTTTATCTTAGGAACTCGTTTTAACATTTTTTGTAGTGAAAAATTTGTGATGAATATTTCCATTTTTGTATGTCTAAAATATCTTTATTTTGCCTTCATTTTTTGTTAATAGACTTCATTTTTAGAGCATTTTTAAGTCTACATTACATTGTAGACAAAGTTCACATGTTCTCCCTCTTCTCTCCTCCCCACAGTTTCCCCTATTATTTACATCTTGCATTAGTGTGGTACATTTATTATAATTGATGGATTAATATTGATACAGTATTATTAACTAACGTTCATAGTTTACAGTAAGGTCACTTTTTGTGTTGTACATGCTATGGATTTTGACAAAAGCATAATGTTATATATCCACTATTGTAGTATCATATAGAATTATTTCATTGCCCTAAAAATTCTCTGTGCTTCACCTATTCATCTCTTTCATCCTTCCTTGTCCCTAACCCTTGGAATCCACAAATCTTTTTACTGCCTCTAAAGTTTTGTCCTTTTATAGTATTATATAGTTGGATTCTTTCACTTAGCAACATGCATTTAAGGTTCTTCCATGTCTTTCCTTATTTTGATAGCTCATTTGTTCTTATTACCAAATAATATTCTATCGTATAGATATACAGTTTGTTTATTCATTTACCTATTGAAAGACATCTTGTTTGCTTAAAATTTTTGGAAATTATTTGTAAATCTTCTATGTTATTATCACTTCCTATTTATCTCATTGTTGAGGGAGAGAGCCCCCATCCTAAATAGTGTGAGACAGCCGAACACACAATACCTGACACTGAAGAGCTGTGATTGGCAGCAGATTATTAGTCACATATATTCACAGTCTGGGGGAGGAGGACACTGCACACCATGCAGAAAACATGGAGATGGCACTTGGGAGCAGAGTGAACCATCAGAAGCTGCAGGAGGCAGGCTTTGTAGTAATAAGAGAGTTAGGTGACACTTAGTTCCCACAGAGAATGTGATTGACCTGTTTGCATAATTTTGCAGGCTTTCAGGGAGGTGAAACCTATTAGGTTGAGGACCAAATGGAGTTCAGGTGAGTGCTTGATAAGGGAACTAGTCAGCTGAGGAGTGTTTTCCACTTGGTGGAGGGGGAAGAGCATATCTGGTTAAAGTAAACGTACTCATGAGTAGACCTTTGGGATCCTGTGAGGTTCAAAGACATCAGGATAGAACCTGAAATTTTAGGTCTTACAATACATGCTATAAACATTCTTGGGCAAGTTTTTTATTAGAACATAAGTATTCAACTCACTTAGGTAAATATCTAGGAGTGCAATTGCTGGCTCAGATGGTAAAACCTGTTTAATTTTGGTAGAAACTTCAAACTCTCCAAAGTGGCTATAATATTTTGCATTCCCACAAGCAATGAATGAGAACTTCTGTTACTTCACATCCTCTTCAACATTTGATGTGGTCAGTATTTTGAATTTTAGCCATACCAATAGATATATAGTGGTATGTCATAGTTTTGATCTGTAATTCCCTAATGACATATGATATTGAAGATTTTTTCATAATTTTCTATGTGATACTCTAGAAACTTTACAGTTCTGCATTTTACATTTAGATTTATGTTCCATTTGGGTTAATTTTTATAAAAAAGGTACCTTCTGTATCTAGAACCTTTTTTTCTTTTTTTTGCATGTGGATGTCCAGTTCTAGCAATATTTGTTGAAAATATTATTTTCCATTAAATTTGTTTTTCTATTTTGTTAAAGATCAGTTGACCATGTTTGTGTGGTTATATTTCTGAGCTCTCTGTGCTGTTGCATTTATCTATTTGTCTACTTCTTCAAAAGTACCTCAGTGTCTTAATTACTGCAGCTTTATAGTAAGTCTGGAAGTTGGATAGTGTCAGTCCTCCAAATTTGTTCTTTTTCACTAGTATGTTGGTTATTTGGAGACTTTTATATTTCTATGAAAAACTTTGGAATCATTTGATAAATAACCACAGATTAACTTGTTGAAATTTTTATTAAGCTTGTGTTGAATCATGGATCAAGTTGGGAAGAATTGAAATCATAATAATATTGTCTTCTTATCCATGAACATAGAATATCTCTCCATTTATTTTGTTTTTCTTTGATTTCTTTCATTAGTATTTTGTAGTTTTCCTCATATAGATCTGTTAGATTTATATCTAATTATATTTTACTTTTGAGTATTAAGTAAATGGAAAGAAAAACTTTTGTCAATATTTTAAAAAATATTTTATGTTTCCTCCCTCCTCTCCTTCAGAGATTCTATTTGCATGTATATTTGGTGACTTGAAATTGACCCACAGCTCACCAATGTCTTACACATTTTCTTTTGTTCTTTTTTTTATATATTTTATTTTCAGTAGCTTCTATTGCTGTCTTCAAGTTCCCTAATTTTTACTATTTTTTTTCTTCAATGTCTACTGCCATTATTTCTATCCAGCATTTTTCATTGCATGTTGTGGTGTTTAACCTCTAAAAGCTTAACTTGGTTCTTTTTTTTTTTTTTCATGTCTCTGCTTAACAGAAAACATAGAATACAACTAGAGTACAGAACATATAGAATATATTTTTTAATATCCCTGTTTGCTAATTCTAATATGTGTGTCGATTCTAGGTTGTTTTCAATGGATTGATTTTTTTTCTCCTCAATATAAGTCATATATTTTGCTACTTTACATCTCAAGTAATTTTTTATTGAGAGCTAGACATTGTGAATTTTACCTTGTTGTGCATTGGATATTTTTGTTCTCTTATAAATATTTGTAAACTTTGTTCTGGGATGTGTTAGAATTTGACCTTTGGGGTCTTGCTTTTAAAAATTACTAGACTAAACTGGAGTCATGCTCATTCTAAGACTAATTTCTCCCTACTACTAAACATCTTTCTGTGTACTCTACTCAGTATTCTGTGAATCGTGTGCTTTTCCAGTCTGGTAGGTAGGAACAGGCACTTTGCCTTGCCCTATGTGTTGTTACTGCTAATCTCTTTGAGCGATTCTTTCCCTAGCCTCAGATACCTTACCTGCATGGTCTGATCACCACCCAACCAAGAACTTGAGAGAAATTCTTTTCAGATCTGTGAAATTCCCTTTCTGTGTAGCTAGCTCTCTCCTCTCTAGTAGATGTTGTTCTGTAAACTGCAACTGCTTTGGTCTTCTCAGACTCTCAACTTTGTTTCTTCAACTCCAAGAGTCCTCAAGGCTCCATCTCTTTTCATAGCCTGTAAACTCTTTTAAGGTATAAACTGCGGCAAGTGCACAAATTTTTTTCTTTGTTTTCCATCTCTCGTGGCTCACTATCTCTCACTGCTTGACTTCAGAGCCTTGGAAATTATTGTTTCATATATCCTGTTTGAGTTTTGGTTGTTTCAGGCAGAAGGGGGAAAACTGGTCCCTGTTACTCCATTGTGACCAGAAACAGAAGTTCTTTGGTAAAATAATTCTCAGGGCCCTCAAGAGAAAGATAGGCTGAGCTACTTTATTTTGATTGGCATTTATTTTTCCTCCCTCTTGGCCTTCCTGATAGCTCTCCCCCTCCTAGTGTCAATAAAAATTTTTTCCAAAGATGCAGATGCTCCCAGGAGCTATGCTGATACACCTGAGAATCTGCATCGTTCCCACCCTGGAGTTCACAATCAGCAGCAAAGAGCCCTCGCCCATAGAAAGGTTGCTTTGAAGCCAGAGTTGTGGTGGGATTCTTCCTCTGACCTGCATTCTTCCTAGATATCTCCAGTGGGTGTTTTCACTCTCAAGATTATACCTTTTGAAAGTCTGAGCCATCCCTTCCACAGGAGAGAGAAGCTCATTTGTGGAGGAGAGAGATTAGTTTAAAGAGCTATACAGAATATTGACTTCAAAAAGAACAAAATAAACCCTTCTCTCAGGATTATTTTCCTCCCTTTTCTTCTCTTCTACTTTTTATGTTTGAAAGTGATGGAGAAGCTGAGAAAAGATAACTGCCAGATCATTCAGGCTTATTCTGCAAGGCCAGAATTAGAAGGATTGTAAGAGTAGCAATAAATTTGGATTCTGCCTCTATAATCGGAACCCCTCAGGTACAAGGTAGAAGGGGGCAGAGGTAGGCCAATTGGCTTTCTCATTAGTTTCTTTATCCCATCAGTTTTTCATTCACTATGCTTCTACCTCCAACAGTCACTATGAGATGCTGGAGATAAATAAATAAAAAAAAAAAAACATGGTGTAAAGGAAAATATCAGGAGTCAAGGTATAAAAGAGAAGAGTTTAAGAAGTTTCTGGAAAAATTCAAAGGAAATTAGTCCTGTTGTGCTAATAGTGACTCGTGGTTATTTACACTGCAGTGCCAGCCTGTACTAAAAAATCACATTGATGTCTAATGTAGAAAAAAACACATAGTCATTCTCTTTCTTCTCCTGGCAAACTTCACTTGTCTCTGAGGGCTCATTTTGGAAGCTTTTTCTATCTCTAATGTCTAATTAGGTGCTTCTCTTTGATGCTTTTATAGACCCTTATATTTCACCTTAGTAAAATATATTTTAATGTTTGCCATTTCTTGTTTCTTCTCAAATAGATTATAAGCATTACAAGGACAGCAATAGTTTTGTTCATAGTTGTATTCCAGCTACGAGCAGAAGTCAGTGCACATTGCAGATACTTGGGAAATATTCATTAAATAAATAAATTTTGAGTTTTTTTCTCTATAAATGAGTCCATGAGATAGGCAGTTATCATCATTTGACAGATATGCAAAGGAGGCCCAAAATGGTTGCATCTTAAAACTTTAGAATAATAGAATTTAAAATTACCTGTTATCTTAAAGAATGTGCATTACAGGACATGGCAAGACTCCTTTGAGCTTAGAAGTACAAGAAAAAGTATCAAAAGAGAGAAAAGAGCCACATTTAAGAACAGGACATGGTTACCCATTTCCCTACTTTTACAAATATCATTGCGTTCCTTTGAAAGGTTGGGAATGGGGAAAGAAAAGTGTCAATAGGGGTAGAAGTCCAATGGAAACATAGAAGCCACCTCAAAGCACTATCAAGTCACTTTTCTACCAGTGTGCTCATTTCCAAAGGGATGAGTCATTGCTTACATGTCGCTTTTCTAGGTTCTCTCTTTTTTGGTGTTAATTTTGCATCTTTTTTCATTCTTATTCTTCTGTCAGCCTCTTGCATGTGCCCACTCATGACTCAGAAATACAGAGGGGAGCTGACATTCCAGTCTCAGCTCCTCCACTTAACTGGGTACCCTTGGGAAAGTTACTCAGCATCTCACAACCTCATTGTACTCCTAAAAGAAATATGAACAGAAAAGATACATACCAATTTCAGGACAATGGCTGCCTCTATAGGATTGAGGGGTCAGATTCAAAGTAGACTTCAACTCTGTCTGTACCATTTTCATTCTTAAAAGGTTTTGAAGTGAAAATGGCAAAAGATAGCACTTATTCATTTTAGATGATGGGTACATGAGTATTTTTTTCATTGCTTTGTATTTTTCTGTATGTAGTTTACATAAAAAAACATTAAGGGAACGGTGATAGGGTGATGATATAATATCTTGTAGAGTTGGGTGAAAATTAGAGATTGCATATGTAAAATATAAATACATAGCTGACAAGTAGGTACCGGTATTTATGTAGCATCTGTATAAGGTAGGGGACAGGGGGAGAGAAAAACAGAAAAAGACTGAGTTACAGAGAGCTAAGGTAGGTAAATTCAAACATAGACACTGGAAATGACTTTGACCCATTAACCACAGATTAACTTGGGGGAAGGGATTATTTCAATTACAGAAAATAGATGAATCATGGATTTTCAAAATGTTTATATAAAACCTTCTGCAGAGGCAAGCCATTTGACTCCCTTGGGCTAGGTAACCTCTATACACATCATGAACACTCAGAAAGGAGCTGCTCCCCATCTGATAATACTACCAGGAATATTACCATTAGTGTATCCCCAGTGGCCATGACCTTCCAATTTCAAGAGATCTCTTAGATAACACAAGACTCAGATCACTGGGCCTTTTGTTTTTATTTGCATCAGTTCCTAGTACACTGCCTGCATATCAGGTGTGTACAGATATGAAAATGGTTTTTTCTTCCTCAGGACTCTCCTGTCTTGGGAGCCAAAAAGAATTGAGCGGGAAGAATTTCAGGCTCCTATGCTGGTTTTGAACAGACTGCAGACAAAGTTGCCATTGTGCAAGGAGATGTGCAAGAGGAGGAAGATAGTGGGGAAGACAGAGGTGAACACAGTATTTCCAGGCTCCACGATGGGAATGGTTCTGCAGAGGCACAGGAGTCCTTTTGGGATGCAAGAAAATGATGGGATCTGTGTGATGGTGAAGATGACAGCTCAGTTTCAACACCACCACACTGCCTGCTGGGCCCTGCAGTGGAGCTCTGTGATTAGAACGGCAACCTTTGCCCTCTGGGGATGCTCAGCAAATGTCAAGCTTTAATGAGATTTCCCACTATGTCGAGGGGCCCTTGTGAAGCGTGTACCACACACAGCAAGTCACCAGCTGGAGATTACATCTAACTGCCACTCTAGGAAAGGTCCACTGAACCCGTGATGAAGCAGATAAGCCCTAGAGAGGGTTCCAGGGCCCCCTGGGCAGAGATGTTTGAGACCCCAGGCTTCCATATGAGGATGTCCCTCAGATTTTCTGAGTACTTTTTGAAGAGCTCAAGGATGAGAAATGCTGGGGCTAAAAGAGAACCCTAAATGTCACACTGCTTAACCTTCTACCTTTAGGAAATGCTGTACTTTAAGAGATGCTTGTTCTTAAATGTCTTTTTTATCCTTTGAGGGCATGACTTAAGAATTGGGGAGAAATTAGCTAATTCTTCCTCATTTGCACTTTTCTTGTACATTTTCTTCTCTCTGAGGCCTTTAAGCCTTCGGGTTATCCCCCTGCAAAGTAGAGATAAATCCACTTTCTGTGCCTGGTAGGTGTGTAGCCATTTCTAGTGTTGATGTTTAGGGAAAGTGACCAAATTGAGAACCTTTGCCCTGAATGCTGTGAGCCTGCCTCAGGAGCTTGCTCTGTTTTCATCTGACGGAGATCACTCAGCATACTCCACTTTCTCCTTTCATTTTTATTTTCTGAAACCTCAGATGAGATGGCAAGGTTTCTGTCAATGATATTAATACTTAAAATAACTACAATAAGGCACTAATTAAAACTCCACAACCCCAGAAGGCACCAGGGTGCTCATTCGGAATGAAAAATCACAGAGTGAGAACCAGGAAGGATGCCATTTAGGTCGAAGTGACCTTTTGGCATATGGCAAGTCAGGAGTTGGGTGCATGGGTTTTTAAAGAACTCTCCAAGAACCCATCCATCTGGCCCCCTGTGTTGCTCCTCCAAGCATGCTGAGCTGACCAGATGGCCCTTGATAAAGCAGCTTCAGAGGAGAGAGGGAGGGAGCCCATCCAGAATAGCTTATCATTTTTGGAGGCATGTTGCCCTCAGTTTGAGCATCTCCCTTCTTTTAAATCTTAAAAGCAAAGGTTTCTTTTTTTTTTCTTTTGCATGTATGTATTGTTATTTCCACCAAGGCAAACAAAAAGAGACTGCCCAGCAAATACATATGAGTAAAAAACAAATAGACCTTGATAAACAAGGATATGGTCTCTAGCATGAGAAATTCTCCACCCAGGTTCTCTGCCTGTTTGATATTCATATTTTCAAAATCTTTTAAAACCTGCAAAATACAAGGATAATGCAAAGGCAAGGATCATCTGTCACCTAAATGAGCTAGCCGATCCAAAACCATATAATCAATATAGTGTCTGGAATTGAGAGAATCTCTTACTGAATGATGTCATAGGAGAAGATTCTTCAAATAGGTGTCTTTGAGGTTGTCATGATATGGTCTGTAGATTTAAATATTTTTTACAGGTCACTTCTTTCAGAAAAAAGTCACAGAGAAACATAATCTCTGCTTTAAGAAGCCTCTAAAAATATTGTAGAACATCTTCACAGTCTTGCAGATACGCTTTGCTAGTGATTTCCAAATGAAGGCACAATTTAAATACCTTATAGGGCTCAAAGTAGCTAGAGGATAGAGGAATTACTTGCTGGTCATTAGATAAAATGCCATAGCAGTGTCAATAAGCTTTGTCAAGTCATTACTGAGAAAGACACTAGGTTTCCAATTTACCTTCAGAAACAGGTATGTTGGATGTTCTAGTTGGGCTTTGAGGTATGATCGAGACCTGCATGCCAGAACTATCTAAAAATTAATAGGTAAATCAAAGCTGAGTCATGGAGAGAAGAGGGTAGTAGGAGGAAGGAAAGCACATGTTGACTAAAAGATTCCCAGGTGATTCTTCTGCTCCTCACCTTCACTCCATGAAGAACCATCAACAAATTGTGCTAAATGCACAGGAATGTGATAAACCTAATGAGTCAACAAAATATAAAAGGCTTCCCACCCAGAAGTGTAGGATGAACTCAGTGCTAACGTTTTGGAGCTGGAGAAGTAAATCAGAAGTCAGGACACTTGTTCTCTAGCACCAGATTGTTGCTAATTAATTACATAGAGTTAAAGTCACCCTACCACTCCAAATATGAATGACAAAACTGAAGTCTCATGAGGATTGCTACCCTTCTACCCACCTCCTGTCAATGTCAGGCAACAAGTTAGTCACAGAGCTAGAACCAGAATTCCAGATTCTTTAGCTTCATTCATGCTTACATGATTGCTGCTGTACATGTTCTTTTCAAAAACACATTACAATGAACAAGGACAACACCCCATAGTCTGCTAGGATTATCTGTTTTATTACCTGGAATAATAGCTATGCTATTTCCAAAGCTTTTGCAAATGTTATATAGAAAATATGAGGATATAGGGAGCTTTGAAAATATGGATTTCAGATAAGCATTTGAACAAACCCTATATCAAAAAATATAGCATTAAAATAATCATAAGGAAATGGCACAAGTATTTTTTTTTAATTTCTAAGGGTCAAAACAAAACATAATTATACATGATCACTTCCTTAGGAATGTAAATGTTAGCATTAGAAGTTCCTTGGGGCACTTTTCTGAGGCCACTTTTATTAAATATTTGTAGTCAGGTAAAAAATTTTTTTAATCTGAAAAACTTTAGAATACCTTAAGGATTGAAGTGGTATTCATCTGGAAAATATGCTGTCAGATTTCAAGATCCTTAAATGGGTAATCAAGAAACAAATAAACTTTAGTGTGATGAAATGTAAATTAATAGATTTAAGGCAATGCAATCAAATATATATAAACTGTTTCCTTAAATCTCACCAGCCTGAGGGTAAAAATGGGATTGTGTGAATGATAATAACTACAAGTTTTCATCCATTTCTTGCTGGCCCTTGGCCCAAGACCATATTTCAGGGCAACCTAATGACTATTTGTCCCTGCTGGGCACTCACTAAAGGAACAGGTGAGTAAATATCACAGGTTTTGATAATTTAACAAAATGAAGAGCCTTTCTAGAAAGTTTCTGCCAGCCAGATAAAATGAGTCTTGTGTGGTTACAGACTAATTCAAATGCTACAGTTTTATCCATAAATTCAATTTATAAATGAATATAATGGGGTGTTTGGTGAATTATAGCAAATAAGTAGAATTGCGGGTAGTTGTCAGAATAATTGATGGTGCTTAGCATCTTTCTTGTAGTTGGAAGCTCTATTGCTGGCAATAGACCGTTTCTCACTCCTGGGAAAACCAGGATATATGTGATTATAGTAGAGTGGCCAGATTCTGAGACATATTAGACCTACTGAATGACTTTCACAAAGTTATATAAGCTCTCCGAACCTTAATTTCATCAATTCTGGAGAGACAGAATTTGTTTATGCTAAAAATGTATTAGGTGCATGGCCTTGGGTGACTTCTCTAACTTGTCTGTACTTCAATTTATCTAGTACAAGACAATAATATCAGCTTTCTAGAATTATGAGAATCAAATTAGTTGATTCACTTAAAATGCTTAAAACAGTGTCTGAGGTTATGTGCTAAGTGCTCAATAAGACTTAGCTCTTGCATTTTTCCAACTAGATTTTCACTTCCATTAGGGTATGTTTATTGCATCCCCAGTGCCTAGAACAGTACCTGGAACATAATAGGTGCTTAATCAATATTTATTTATTAACTGAACTCATCTTTTAAGTGGAAAAGATACCTATATATATCTAGATGCCAACAATTTGGCAAATTTTATGTCTATTTCATATATAAATATATTTCAACAGCTAAACAGCTATGCTTTGGAGAGATTAGGAGGTTTATAAGATCACCGTAGACAGGGCTGAGACTTTAGTTCTGAGCCCAGGGCTCAAGAGCTTTGAAGCTTTGATCGAGGCCAGTGGAACAAGGCCAGCAGTTATTCTGTCTCTGAGTTCCAGACATCCAGATCAGGTCCAAGATTATGACCAAACAGAAAGACCTGGGCTTTCATTTCCTAGGATTCCACACGATTCTCGATTTCCATTTACAAACCTATACTGGTTTTCCAGTTCTCTCTGAAAAAGTCTACATCTGCCAGGACTGCAACTACTTCCCTCCCCTCCTGCCTTACCTGCCTGCCCCAGCTCACCTTTTCCCACTGCCCTTTTCCAACCGTCTGCATTTTATATAACATGAAGATGGAACTCAGCTCCCTCTAACCTGATTCTAAGCTCTTGTTCAAGCTCTTCCTTTACCCTTCACTTCCCTGACTGGCAAAATTTACACTTACAATGCAGCTCAATCACCTCCTTTCTGAAGTTTTTTTTTCCCTCTCCCTGCCTAAGTGTGCATTTTACCCTTTAAAGTGTCCCACAAGACTCTGCCTATACCTTTAACATGCCCTATGCTGTTTTGAACTATATCTGTTTTGGGATTCACATGAATTTCTCTTGTACATTCAAGTGTGTTACTGACTAGACTGTCCCCATTGCCTTGAGCTGGGCTTGGTACCAAGAAGGGCTTGGTGTAGATTTGCTGAGGGAACATATGAGTGAGGGGATGATTGCATCCCTAGTTCTCCTGGCCAGTAAACTATTTCTAACATAGTTTCTGATAAATCAGGGACAAAAGACTCTTCCGGGATAGTATAGTTCCAAATATATCTTTGATGAGATATAGGTATAGAGACTTGCGCACCTGGTTGGAGGGGCTGTGCCTGAGCCATCCCAGCCTCTTCTCTGGTTATCTCCTATCCAGTATGTTTGTCTCAGGCTTGGCTGGAGTGACAAGTCATTTCTAGAGCCTGGGATATGATGGCTATAGAAGTTGCCCGAATTGAGGCTGATAAAAACTTGCCAAACTGGTGGCTTGATGTGTTATTTATATGCACAGTTGGCTTCTAAAAAAGTATTATCTAAAGGAAGGAATTGTTTAGCACTTCACATTGAATTTCAGCCTTCCTTTTCCTTCAGGACTAACACTGCTAATCAGTGCCAAATTACTGCTAGTTTAATACTTGAATTAAAGATAAAACCAGCAATTTGCTCAGTGCAGGGTCTTAACTGGACCACATCCATTCCTGGGTCTGTGCAGGAGGGCACTTTGCTATATTCCTGGTTGCCGGTGAGCACTTTGTGGAGAGAAGAGGCAAGGCCAGGAGGACGTAGCTGTCAGCTAGTTTTCTGCCTCCCCCTCCTCATTTCCCTAGCTGTAGAGCAGTTTGCAGGATGAGGAGGAGTCCTGTGTTCAGAAACTGTGAGTAGATTGGGGATAAAGAATTGATTTTTTGATATGGTAAAATTGCATTACATGTAAGAAGAGACCATCTTGTAAAGATAAATGCTCATGGTGACGGTCTCTCAGAAGCCACCTCTCCACCTTACAATCCCTTTGCCTTTCATCCCTTTATGACTTTGCTACTGAGCTCATGTCTTCATTCTGCCTCTTTAACCAGAAGGTCACATAAGAGGAAAGTCTTTTCAATCTTCTTTCCAGTTTCCTGTCCACTTTCATCAAGGTCATTGAGTAAACGCCTTGAAAAGAAAGTGACCACTGACTCAAATAAAGATTCTAGTTTATTTCTCTCACTATTAAGCAAATTAATGCCTTTGCTTTAGCCCTGGGCCCTGAACCTAAAAGGATAGACATTTCTTCAGAAGGGCCTGCATACGGTTTAATTATATGAAAAAAAGCCTGAGATATAGACATATCCCAGATATGTTAGACATAGTCTCCCAAAAGAACAAGGCATCTTAAATATGGAAACAGATGCCACATTACCACTTTTAAACATATATTCAAAGGCAGTTAATTTAGTCCAGAATTTTTACCTGAGTCTCAGCTAACAAGGGAACCGGGACTCATATTATGACATGTTTCTTTCTAAGGAATGTTTTCAACTGCTGGAGAAACATCATGCCCCTACAGGCTTAGGTGGAGAACAATCTGCTATTTGATATTTTATCCACCTCCAGCATGCCAAGGATGGCAGAATTTGGACAGCACCAATTCCCTACTAGAAATTATTTTTGCATATTATTTGGAGACTTGATAAAGTCCTGAAAAACTTTCCAGTGATGCTTTTATAATCCATAAATATTGCTTTTATTATAAGATTTCAGAGTTAGAGCATGCTCTGCTTCTGATCTAAGCAATTTTTCTAGCTTATTACTTCATGGCATTTATATATTTCTTACATTTTTATTTTTGACAATTGATAATAGTCACTTTTTACTTTGAAAGTGATCATCAAACTGATCACTCTGAGCCCAATGATGAGGTAAATTATCTAGACTGATGTGCCTACATATTAGGTTTAAAATCAGGCTTTCACCTGAGCAATTATCTGGTTAAACTGCTTCTCATGTGAACATAACATCAAAAAGCAATAACATCTGTACTAGAAACAAGCATATGGCAAGGAAGGGAAGCAGGATGGGCAGGAGGCAGGGGAAAAAAAGGAAAGAAACTAAAAATGGAAGTAATGAACAACCGCAATGGAATATTAAGCTACAGAAATTTCAGAAGCAGACTATCCTCTAACTCAGAGAGGAAGAAAGGGAAAGAGAGGCAAAGAAAGGAAGGGAAGAAGGGAAGGGGGAAAGGAAGAAAAAGTCCAGCTCTCTTTGGTCTCTCGATAACTTGACCTCTTCTCAAAGGTCTGTGGGAATTCTGTAGGACTCTGGCAAAGAGAAATATTAGTTCAGGCTCCGGCTCAACCCAGGCTCTCCTTAAAAGAAATCAAAATTCTAAAACTTTTAAGTTAGTGGAAAATATAGTATTTCTCAAAGTAATGCAGAGGAATGGCTTTCTTATATCTCCGAGAGGCATGTGGACATTTATGTAACTCTGCCTGCTTTTAATGGCTTTAGACCTCAGATAAATCGGTTTTCTCTTTTAAGCATGTCTACAGAATAGAAATTCTATGCATTGAAAGTCTATTCTAGGGGAGATCAACTTCTCAGGCATCCTCATTTGCTCCACAAGTCCTTACTACATAGGCTGTATGAGTGCACGTGGTAGATCCGCAAAGGGCTTAGAGAAAATACCGAGAAGGCAATATTTCAAAGAAAGTGAGTGCATCCACCCTCTAGTCTTGTAGCCTGATGTGCAGTGAGGTTTCATAATCTTAGAGCAAGAAAGTAAATCCCCTTTGTGGATGGTATCAGGACAGTATGTAATCTTGTTGGATGGCCTCAGAACTGGAATGTAGATTGAAGAGCTGCAAACAAGCTGGTGACTGGTATATAGGCAAATGTCAGTGTCAGCTTTTGATATGTTCTTTGACCTCTCATTCAATGATATACAAATAATCCGTAACCAGAATTTAACTGAGTTCCTACATAATCCAGCCTTCGAAGAGTGTCGAGTCAAAGGCACAGTATAATAACTGGCAGCAATTTCAAGTTTTATTCAGTTCTAAGAAAATATGAAAGGAGAGGGAGAATATTTTTAATGTACAACAAAACATCTTAAATATTCTTTATCCCTAATCACCTCTCTCTCTAAAATTTCCCATCTGGCCTTCGAGGCTCTTAACTCCTGCTCTTTATTCACTTATCCAACAAGAATTTATTTAGCACCTACTTTATGCTGAGTACAATTAATTCCCCTGGAGGAATAGTGGTGAAATAAATAGATACAAAGTTTTTGTCCTTATAGAATGTATACTTTCTAAAAAGACAGGCATTTTGGGAGGTGGGAGGCAGACCATGTATTACTGAGAATGAAATGAGAACTATTGTAATTTCGAACATAGTCTGGATTATACTTTGAAAAGATTGTTCTGGCTATGTGTTAAGACTTGGAGGCAATAAAAGAAGATAGTTAGGAGCCCATGGTTCGGTATAGGATGTGAGCAGTGGAGGTAATAAGTGATGATAAGGTTCTGGATATATCTCAAAGGTAGAGCGGGGGTGATTTGCCATAGATAGAGAATGGGTCATTAAAGGGGAAAAAGATACCAGAACAACCCCAAGATTTCAACTAGAGAAACTAGAAAGATTCTATTGCCATTTACTGATGTTGGGAAGATGATGGGAGGAACATGCTGGGGGAGGCCAAGAGTCCAGGTTGGGTACCAATTATACATGCAAGTATAGTGAACTGTTCAGGGTGGTGGTTCATGCTGGCTATGTCATTGTGGACATAATTGATGTAAAACTGTAGTATAAGACTTTTTGTGACCAACAATATGATAGAGTATGTAGAAATTTTTCAACAACTGTAAATATCATGAATTAATATTCTTTTTTTATCTTGTGGTTATACTCCATTTCTGATGAAAGCAGAATGGTTTGTATAGACAATAGTGTAAATCATGGCCTATTCCCAAGAATGTGTCCAAATTCCCACAAAATCACAACTTGGTCTAAAATGCTCACGCTGTTTTTTTTATAAAAATGGATTCTTCAGTAAGAAACAATGCATTTAATTTTATGCTAATGAAGAAAGAATTCACTATGTGCCCGAAGCTCAGAAGTCAGATCACTGAACTGGATAATAAAAACGAGCAGTTTTATTCACATTGTGTGGGAGAGAGTCATACTTTCCTATTTGTGGCAGGACAACCAAGAAAAATCCAAAAAATTTCTTTAGGATTGGTTCATTCTTTGACCCTAATCATTGTTGAAATTGCCTTACCCTTTAACAAAACAGAAAATCAGTTAGCTAATGCCAGTATTTGGCGTTAGCTTTGATTAAGTTTCTTGTTTATTCTTGACTTATGTTTCTATACTATTGTGAAAAAAACAATGAACTAAGAATCAGAAAATCTGGATTTATGTCCTGGCTCTGTGTGACCTTTGTGTGTCAGTTTCCTGGGTGTGATAAAATCTAGTGTACTTATTCCTTAGAATTTTTAAAAGAATTAAACAATGAAATACATGCATAAAACCACTATAAAAACAAAGGTCGTCCTATTATTTTTCTGATCTTCTTCCCTGTTTCTCCCTCTCCTGCTCAAATTTTAAAATCCTTAGGTAAAACTGTTCTGGGTAAATAAAGGGGAGAGTGATCAATTGAGTTTAAAAAATTATTTTAATGAATTTGATTTTCTGAAAAATCTCCATTTCACTTAAACAGTATTCCAAGAAAAAAAAAAAAAAAACAAGGCGTAATGACAAAACAGATCCAAAATAAGGCAGAAGAAAAGTACTGGAAAACATTTTTTTATACCCATCCAGTTTAGCTCTGGGCAGACAGTATAAAATGGTCTTTTCTGCATGGTAACTAAGATCAGGCTCAGCATTGTCATTGGGCTTTAAATGAAGCACTTAAAAATACATTTGGTATAGTTTTAGTTTAGCCAGGAGATCTGGAAAATGAAAGGGGCACATATATTCTGTAATTGCAGATTGATTGCATGTGAGAATTATAAATACCAGGATCTACTTAAGTCTGGCATGAAGCAAGGGAGGACATATGTCACAGCATCTTTCCTCAGGGGCTTCTGGCTGAGGCCAACACAGTAAAATCCCCCCAGAGGGCTAAGAACTGACAGTTCTCTCTCCTTGAGCACTGTGTAATTAAAGACTTCTTTAGTGTCCTTTCACTGGCTTGTCTTTGGTTCTCTGAGACGCTTGCACTTCTCCTGGAGTGCTAAAGACAGGACAATGTGCTTTACAGAAGGAGCCAGAGGTGTTACTGAACTAAGCATGAGAGAAAGATGCAGCTTTTCCTTATCTAGAACTCAATAAACGATGAGACATAGATCTATCCAAAAAATATGGGGCAAATACTGCTCACCTCAGGTCTGCTGTTTGGACATATTCATTCTAAAAAAGTCCAATCTCATTTTTTCCTCTGAAAAACTAAAATATCTAAAAGACAACTCTCTTTGACCATGTCCAGAAAAATTGAATATTTTCTGATTTGGAAAAATATAAGATGAATCCAGTAGTAGTTTTAATTATTTTTTTCTAAATTTTACTCAGCCTTACTGATTTTTAAAATCACACTTTTATGTATTTACATTTAACTGAGTTTTCGTAGTGTTAAGAGATACTTTGTTTCTTTTAGCAATTTTTTTGTTGGTCGAGTCAATGAATTTACAAATTGGTAGTTAAAAAATAGTCACGGGAATGTAGAGTACAGCATAGGAAATATAATCAATAGTATTGTAATAGCTATGTGTAGAGCCAGATGGGCAATAATCAGGGGAATCACTTCATAAATTATATAAATGTCTAAACAATATACTGTATACCTGGAACTAATTTAAAAAAGGAGTCAATAAACTTGAATTTTAAAATATGTGAGTCTTATTCAAAATTGTTTAAAACTACAAATTCTAATTAAAAAATGGATAAAACCAAAATTTTGATATTAATATAAGAAGTAAATAGTTTTGTTTATTCACTAATAAATTATTTATTTATTTAGAGCACTGAGCTGCCTATCACCATATCAAAACTAGGGTAATAAAAGTATATAAATGCATTATTTTAATATTGAATGCGATCTTAATAGTATATTTCCTAAGAGCCAGCATAAAGGTGTATATACAGAACAATTTCCCCAGTCCAGTGTCTGTAGATCTATAACAACATCTTAAAAAAAATAATATCCTTCACCGCTGCCCTTCAGTGACAAAGCTGATGAAAAATAAAGTTATAGATAAATCTGGCTGACAATATAAGCATCCTCTACCCATCTTGCAGGTTATTAACAGGTGTCAGTCAGAGGTGGAAATCTAATCAAATATAAATGTAATTACCTAGGAAATGATAGTACCAATATCATCTGTGAAGGATCAGTCGTTCCCTGTAAAAATAAATAAATAAATAAATATAAATAATAAATAAATAAAACAAAGACAACAACAAAATTCTTTTCTGGCACTAACTGTGTTTTTTGGGACCCTGTCTGCATAGGAACGAAAAGTCACCTAAGTTCATTATTTTCCTAGACAGGTGGTGCTGCATGAGTTTAAAGGGAGCTCCAGATGGACAGAGATGATGAAAGAATCATCCAAGTGAAACACTTCCCTCCTGGGTGTTAAATAGTGCATTGACTGTATTGTGGAGCTGTAGAAACCAATAGGACTAATGAGAGATCTGGTATCCCCCCAAAATTTGCACTAACATTGGCGAAACATGCCAAGTGACCTCTTGGAGGGTAGAGACACAGGGAATATTATCTTGGAAAATCTTTCTCTCCAGCCATAAGCAAACAGGAAGCAATATTTGCCCAGAGACACTTGAGTTTTCTTGTTATGCACAGTGAAGGCACATGTAGAACTAGAACAGACAGAGAAACCAGCTACAGTGGGTAAATGATTTGGTTTTTACTATTATATTGTAAATGGCACAAGAATATTCTGCTGGGATTATAGCATATTTGTGTTTTTTTCTCACTCACATAAAATTAAACATATTACCCAAAACAGTATTCAACATTCTCTTTTCTGGAAGGACCAGACTGGCTTAGAGGAGGAAAATAATATTTTTAATCTTTGACCCAGAAACGAAATCACTTTGACTGGTTCCACTTACTTAGTTCCTTATTTTGGGGCTGTCCTAAACACTTTTTGTGTATTTTCTCAATATTTCCTGCCTACAACCATGTCAGTAGATACTATTATTAGGATTCCCACCCACAGATGAGGAAACTGAGGACTTAAACAGTTAAATAATTGCCCAATAGCGTGGAGTCATTAAGTGACAGGAGTCAAGATTCTATCCCAGTAAAACTTGGGAATCCATTATCTTAAACACTGCATCAATTTCCCCCAATTAGTGTCTGTGTTCCACACTACCTCTGCCCTTTATACTTAGTCTCATTGGCACTGCAGTTCATAAAGGAAATGCTATTCCATAGCTTGTTTCTCACTTGACTCTTAGAGCTAGGCCAGAGGAAGCAGGGAAGGAAAATAGATCTTATAGATTATCAGAGTTGGAAGCTACTACCTTTGAAGTAAAAGGTCACCATCACATTTAATGTTAATCAATGTCACCATAATAAGTAAATGAAAAAAATATATGTACGTGTTAAATACACAATTAAACACTTCTTACTAACCACAAAATGGTGACAAAATGGATTATTCCAGGTCATGTAAAAAATCCGTAGCTGTGCTGGAGGTAGAAGACAGACTTCTTTGACTTTTAGGTCAAGGCTCTTCTCAAAAACTACACCTTTTCACTAATATGGCAACCCAGTTTATGGTCTCAAAATAAATGTAGGATCACACATAAAGGCCTCTCATCATTCAAACCTGAAGGACCTAACAATGCACAAAGCTCATGCTATGTGCACACCAGGCTGAGGCAAGACACAGGAAGTCATGTCTTTTCTGTAACTGATGAATATAAGGTATTCTTGGTATCATATTTGCTGACTAATATTTAAGCATACTCACATAATCTTCACTAGTAAGAGTGACCATTACCCCAAGGCTGCTTCTCTGTAGATAATATATACTCCATAACTCAAAACCCAAAATTTATCTTTTTTATTCTATCCCTGCCTGTTGATTTTACATTGCCTTAATAGACTAGAACAGGTTTTTTCAACCTTAGTACTATTGACTTTTTGGACTGAATAACTCTTTAGAAGTGTGGACTGTCCTTTGCATTATAGAATGTTCAGCCTCCCTGGCCTCTACTCTCTAGATATCAGTAGCATCCCCCAAACCCAAGTTATGCCAATCAAAACTATTACTAAATGTTCTATGGAGGGCAAAATTGCCCTTCCTTAAGAATCACCAGTCTAGAGGCCTCCTAACTTACCTTCCTACTCTCAAAAACAAAAACTCATCTCCCTTTCTGGGTCTGATCTTCCAGCCCTCAGCAATGTTTCCTGATGGGGCAAATGGATATGTCCCGGGTCAATGCTAAGAAGGTCTACCAGATATACTAAACAAAAGCACTCTTTCGAAACTAAGAGGGTAAGTGATAAGGAGTTGACTGAAGAACACAGAAGGGAAATTTTATGAGCTCCAGAGAAAAATTAACCCCGGCAGAAGATAAGAATAGCAACCAGGAAGGCAGAAAAAAGAACAAGCAAGTCACAGACTTGTTATGAAGCCATCAGCTTGGGTGTAAGTCTTCATAAGGCCTCAAGGTTTGCAAAGGATCTAAAGCAATAAAATAACAAGACTTCTTGCATACAAAGATATGTATGCCAAAAAACACTCAATAAAATCTCCCCCACCCCTGTGTGGTTAGTAAGATGTGTTTCATTGGGTATTTAACACATATATTTTTTTATTTACTTATTATGATGACATTGATTAACAAAATACAATCAATTTCCAATGTACAATTCAACAGTAAGTCATATATATATATACTGCATTGTGTGTTTACCACCCATAATTAGATATCTTTCTGTCATCACATATTTGATCTCTTTTACCCTTTTTACCTACCTCCCCCCACCCCACTCTCTGGTAACCACTAGTCTATTGTCCCTGTCCATGAGTTTCTGTTTGTTTATCATGTTTGTTTGTTGCTTTTAGGTTATATCCCCCATATAAGTGATATCATCTGATTTTCAGCTTTTTCTGTCCGGCTTATTTTGCTTTGCATGATTATTTCAAGATTCATCCATTTTGTTGCAAATGACAGTATTACATCTCTTATAGCTGAGTAATATTCCATTGTGTATACGTACTACATCCAATCATCTATTGTAGGGCACTTCGGTTGCTTCCATATCCTGGCCACCGTGAATAATGCTGCTATGAACATCAGTTTTAACACATATTTTTGATCTTCCACAGCTTGCTAAATGCTGTCTTTGATAATATGGGTGATATTAAAATTAATTAAATATGGTTTTGTCTCAAAGGGACTTAAAATCTAGTAAAGGCAATATAGTTGTATTCAGTCCACAGAAGAAAGTAAATGGTGACCTGTGGAAGGGCTGGCTGGCAGATGCTTAGTGTAGGCTTGTGATGAAAGAGGCAGTCCTATGTGTAAAGTGACTCCTTGACTAGAACAACAGTGTTTCAATTTTACCATACTAGAAAGCTCTAGTGCAGAACTTTCCAAGCCAGATTCAAGAAAGTCAACTATAGGGGTCTTCCTCCTTGAGGTATAATAGATTGTTGACTGCAGTTTTAATAGGAAGGATTAAATTTTCATTATATATTCTTAAACCAAAAATCTGACAATAGTTTAACAATTAAATGTGTAGCAAATCTTGCATACCTTTAATCTTGCAACGTAGTAACATATGGCCACCTAGAAGAAAAATAACCTTCTAAAAACAAAGACTGAAAATAGAGTTGCATATTAATTCACAGAAAATTCACCTCTTAGCCCAACCTGAAAATATACCTTGACACTGACCAGCAAATGTATGCCAGCCTTTTCACTGAAATTAAAAGGAAAAAAAAGTTTTTTCAAAGCGTATTTCTTTGTTAATATACTTCTGTCTTGATCTAAAATGAACCCTATCCTGCCATAAACAAGAATAATTTAGCTGCTGTGCTTTTGTGCGTCCTGAACCCTTTCTTGATGAGCGTGAGGGTTGTGTGCTGCATACCAATAGCCACTGTGAGCCTGAAAAAGAGGTAGTCAACCCAACCCACACCATCTGTAGTTTCAGCTAGATTTGTGGCATGTCTCCCTGAGCTGAAGCAAACCTCCCTCTGTCTCGAGTACATTGAGAATCAGAAATAAAAAATAAATTAAGACAAGTAGGCAAACATTAAAATGAGTTGTTACAGAACATTTGAGTAGATTCCAATCTTCAGTGTCAAGAGAGCATCTTTCTGCTATAATGGCATCTTTTCTTAAAAGCACTCCATAGCAGTCAGTCATAAATAAGTATCATTGAAAAAAATGATAATGTAAAAATGGAAACTGAGTCACTGGGGATCTTTATTATTGTTTAAACAAAGCATTTGTGACTATGCAGAAGGAAAGGTAAACAATAACAGTAAACAAGACAGCTATTGTATTGCTGTCTTGTCTATGTCAACAGAAAATCTATTGAAAAAAATTAACCCAAGCAGAAGATAGGAAGAGCAACCAGGAAGTCAGAAGAAAGAGCAGGCAAGTCATAGGTTCCGGCAGGTTGACAGGTTGTCTGAATAAATAAATTAGGGCCAGAAATGTTTACTTGTGATGAAAAGTTTCTTCTTACAGCCTGTATCAAAAGTTCCAGAAGCACTGACAAGGACAGCAAGAGCTGTATCAATCAGTGAGGGATTTTTAAAAGCATTATCTCAGGTTTGTCCAATTTTGAAGGCAATTTTGAAGGGCTCTCTTCCTCTCCATTATCGTAGAGCAACAGCTTTAAATGCAGATAGATACTCTCTAATAAAAATGTAAGCAGAAGTCTCCAATTCTTGTGAGTTCTGGTTAATAATTTACTCGTATGCACCATCGCATTTCTACCTAAATATAGAGCCATTTGTGTACTACCACCATTCTAAAGTGGTCACAGTTCTACCATGGGATAGGCGTCCTTCATAATTATCCTCTTGAGTGGAGAAAAGAAGTCTGGCCTAAGATCAGAGGGAGTTCTCAGTCTTGATCTAGGCTTGATTCACCAAGAGATCCTGGGCCTTGTTTTCCCCATTTTCAAATAGAAATGCCTAAAGTTAGAATATGTTACCAAAGAGTTTATTATCTACTGAGTTAAAGGTTATTGTTCTGTCTCCAGGGAAACTGAAAAAGAACCCATCTCTTCTTCCAGTGCAGTGGGTGATCTATGGTCTCTTTCATGTTGAGTGAGGTTAGGACAAGGGAAGCATGAGAGCAACAAGCAAAAGTGACTGATCTGGAAAGCAATGAGTGCTGCTGAAGTAGTATCATGCATTTGTATTTATGTTTATATAGTGTATATTTACTTTTTATTTTTGTCTCCTCCTCCCCCATCCCAAGCAGCTGACTTTAACATGTGCTCCATTGTCTGGTCTTGGATATGTCATTTGTGCTTACATTTGCTTTGCGGTTTGCTATTTGAAGTATCATTAGTTGCTTCCTCATCCTGGCTTTACCATCATCCCATTTGCCATCTGGATGGAGCACATTGCTATAAGCACTGCATCCCCATACACACAATTATGTAGTTCCTTACACTGCTGGGGGGTTTGTTATTTCTTTAGAAAACAAGGATGTGATGTGCATAAAAGCTTTAGCTCTGATTTTACCATCTAAAGCATTTGATAGATTCTTTGAGATTATTTCTAGTTGTCATCATCATTTCCTGCAGAAAGTTTGTGTTATGGAGCTGCATGGCTCTCCACAGGCTATATGGCAGAGTTTGTGAGATAGGTGCAAAGCTTGCCTCCTAGAAATCTGCTGTCCCAAATAGACAAGATGACAATATGTTGGTAATGATAGCCAAATGCACAGTACATAAACATTTTTTCTTCCATATTTTTTTGTCTGAAGGAAATTAGTAAAAATTATTGTTGTATTTGATGTAAGAGTATATATGTGCTATTTAGCAATTGGAGCAGTTCTTAAAATTGGACTGAGGAATTAAAAACATTAAAAATAATTCAGTAGGCCAGACCCATGGTGGGTCTAGATAAAATATTATGTTATTTGAAAATAGGGCCATCAAACATGTTGCTTTTTCTGTGAATCTATTTTTTCTATTTATAGCCCAATATTCCATTTGTTCTGGCTAAAAACAAAAGCAAAAACAAAACAAAAAAATAAACAAAAAACTCCAAATCCTCTCTGAGTATTTCTTCTTTTTATTTCTACAAAATCAGATCTGCTATCAAGTCTTAATATTTTCATTCAGAGTATGTCTTAACATTCATATTCTATCTATTTATATTTTAGGCCTATTTCTAAATTTTGACAGCTATCTCTTAGGAGATCCCCTTACCTTTGATTTCTGCTCATTTCAATCCATCTGCCCACTGACACTAAATGATAACTCTGACATGCATGTATCATCAATGATTACATGTATTTTCACCTTTTTTATATTTTCTGAAACTGGAAATCCCTTCTCTGTATCATTCAATTTAATAAATTGTATTTAAACTTTATGACCTCATCAATGAAGCCCTCGGGACTACTCTTAGTCAGAATAAGAATTTCTCCACCTTGAAGGCTGTGCTTCTAGTCAGCACCACAATTACATAATTAAATCGTTTTTATTATTTCAGATGCACAGTGTCCCTTAAATTTTAGCTTCAGGTTTTATCTTTATTGATCAAAAAGTTGTTGAACACACATAGCAGATGGACAACAAACTTTTGATTGTTTTCCAGGCAATTTTTAAACCATAAAGTTTAAGTATATATAGAAATTTTTCAATTTGCCTAATAACCCTTATATATTAATAGCTTGCAATTTGTTCAAAATTGTTTTTGAAAAAAATTAATATTTTACTTTACTTTACATCTTGGGTTAGCTAGGTTTAATTGTTGAATTCTGACTAAGAGTGACCTTTATAGGAAAATTATGCCCACAGTTTCTGATTTTGATTTGGGCCTTTAATTTTTTTCTATACCTTGATTATGAACCATGATCCATTTAATTAAAATCTACTTTTAGATACAAGAGAAATCAACAATCTGAAGAAAAGTGAAATGTCACATTCTTCAACTCTTTCCCTCAAGTGCTCTGAATTTCTTCTTGAAGCATTTGCTGAAGGCATTTATAGGCCCTTTTCACTAGAAATAAAATCTAACACCAGCTGAGTCAGAATCAAGATTAGTTTAAATCTTGGACATGTTTTAGTTTCAATGTTTTTCCATCTTAGCAGTACTATAAGTGTATGTTTTAATTACCATATGCATCTGGGGTGTATTCTTTCCAAAGCATAGGGAGACAGAATGATAAACCACCACCAAATGGACAAATGCTCAAGAAATTGGAAAGTATTGCTAAAGAACTTGTTTTATAAAAATGCCCTTATTTTTCCAGGATTCTGTGAGGTTAGAATAAGTTTACTATAAGTAACTAAACATTTTGATGCTTCAGTGAACTAGTTCCTTGGGGTTTGTGGCTCTTAGGCAGGTCTGGCTCTCAGACTAACGAAGGGGAAGGGGAGGAATTTATGATGACTCTTCAGTACCTTGGACAGCTCCTGCTGCCTGCCTGCCATAGAAAAGCTTCATCAACAGATTGCTAATTTCCCTCCTCTCTCCCTGAATAGCATTATGCCTTCTGGCAAGAAGAGGTGTGTTGCATTCATCCACTGGATCTCACCTGTGGACATGTAAAGCTGTCTAATGGGCTCCTGCTTTTTGCCCCACTGGACTGTGACTGAGCAGGGAGACAGAGCTGCACAAGTTGCTAATTGTCTCAGCCTGTAACTCTTGAATGATGAAAAAAATTAAAAGGAAAGGAAAACAGCTATTATATCTCTTTCTTGAAAAAAATCTTGCACTGCAAAAAGCTCATTAACATCATTAGCGTTCCATTAACCTCTAGCCAGACAAATAAGCTGCAGGTAATTTAATAGCATGGGGAGAGAGAAAAGGAAAAAAAAAGTTTAAAAATTATCCAGGTGTAGGTAACATTTTGCAGTTATCTCAACTGAACATTTGGACAGACACCAACGACTTTACTTATTTTAATGCCAGCCCGATATTGGAGTGTAGCCAGAACCCTGGCTGCTAGGAAGTTCTGTAGGTAATACCAAGTGAGGAGATTCATTGATGGGACAAAATGAAATTCATTTTAACAGAACAACACATGAAATCTTGCAAAGGAACACTGTGTGATTCAATACACACTTAAAAATAACTATTTTTCATTGTATAAACAAAAGGCCTTTTAACCTTGTGATTTTTTCCCATCACATTTTGTTTTATTCTAATCTACACCTCCTTACCTGGCTCTCTTTTTTTGACCCCCACTCTCACAAAGTCTCCCACAAACTTAAAAGTTGAGTGTAAACTACTCTTAAAGCTATTAGTCTTTAGATTTCTTGGTACAGAGATGGTAACTTTTTAGATGAAGTCACATCTTAGATTTTGTTCTTGACTTAATCTCAAAATATAATGGGATTTCGGTGACTTGGTTGTTCCTTATATAAAAGGATACTGCTTTAGGTTTATTTAAATACTCTGTATGAAAATCAATAGATGTGTAAATTTTGATCAAAGTGGAATAATAAAACTATGATTTCAAAATTATCTAGTATAAGTCTAAACAAATACTTAAGTTGAAATGCCTGCCTCGTTATAGGAAACCCCAGATCACTATTAGAATAGTGTTGCTGTTTAATATTAACTTTGATATAACAATAATTTACATCATATCCTTATTTTTGTATCCAAGTATGAGAAGTTCATGACAATAATTAAGACATCTTCATAGGGACACTTTCCCCAGTAGCCTTTGATCATTCTCTCTTCTAATCCCAGAGAGAAGATGCTGGCTTTCTGTTGATAACTTGATATAGTACCTGGAAATTTAATCCTATTCCACAGTCTATAGATCATAAACCTATCTCATTTAGAGAGATTTCAGAATTTTCGTTTGTACAGACACATAACTTTGGATAGTCAAAATCAAAGTTGGCTTAGTCATAAAACATGCATTTCTCAATGTAGTGCATATTTAAGGGATTTTCTCATGCTCCAAACAATTCTCTTAGTTTTGATAGAGTAGTTTAGCCTTTTTTTATTGCAATTCAAGGCCATTGTATCAAAAGTTACAAATTAAATCTGTTTTATTCACATGCCAGATAAATTTTCTTTCCTCTCTTAGATCTGAGAAGTTAAATTATGAACTTGTTTCTATTTTAGTCAGAGTGAGGTCATATTTATAAACAGATGAACTTTCTGAAATTTCCTTTGAAGCCATTAAGCCCCTCTTTTTGTCACATAATTGTACATTTATTTACTTCCTCCCTAAAATATATCTATTAATTGCCAGGTATTTGCAAGACACTATTTATCTAAATACCTGAATCTTCCCAATCCCTCCTGGTAACTCAATTCTGAGATAATCTCACTTCTGTTTGCCTTTTTAGATCCCATGGTCTTTTTTCTGTTCTACTTTTCCTCACCAGAAACAGATGTGCCTTCGCAAGAAGCACTTACACTAATATCATCCTAGCCTCAGGAAATGGGGCTAAGAGGGCAGTTTTATTGGAATATGTGGCTAGAAAACATCTCACTCACTAGATGAAGAAATGCATACAACTCATTCTATATTGATTCATGAGACACTCTCTGGCACCAGTAGAACAGCTAAACAAACAGTGTGCCAATGTTGAACCTTGACACAACCATAGTATGTAGATCTCCAGTATTTAATGACACAACAATTTCTCCTTGGAAATATAATGCATTATATCATAGAATATTTTGGTATCTGTGCATGCATAATTGAGCTTTGTACTAGAAAGCAGCAACCAGATAAAGAAATATTTGCCCAAACTTGCTGATATTTGAATGCCCAGTAACACTAAGGTAAAATTTTAATGTTATATCCCAGTACTCTCTTTATATTCATGTTTTCATGAAATTTTTTTCCCTAACTCGAACATCTGCTAGATACATGCTTCAAGACCCTGCTGTTGCTAGCTCATTTCCAGAATCCTAAGAGAACTTTAAGGCAGGTGTTTGGATATGTAAGAATATAGTTCATTCTAGACATTGATTCCCTAATAAGTTGTCATTTGGTCCCATCTTGCACTCTCCTGGTATTTGAATGAACAAGGAATCATCCTTAGTTCTGGCAATTCGGGCATTCATCCAGGGCCTTGCATCAATATATAAGTAGCAGAACATTATCTACTAACAATATAACTCCAAAAATGCTTCTGAGAAACTTATATTTGTAGAAATATCAACAATGCCACAAGTCATTGAGATGGAGCCATTGCAAGGGCTAACAAATGGGAATATTTTGCAAAGGGAATGCAAAAGTTGCCTTGGGATCTTTAGGAGAATTATCGTGAGTTGTAGATTTTATAATACTATCTGAACATTTGCCCTTAGTTTTATGCATTTTTTTTTCTGGAGTTTTCATTATCCTAAACCTTGTCTGGTAAATTTGGCCTGTAAGCAAACTGACTTTAGCTAAATGCATTCAAATGCTGCCTGGGTGCTTTGTGTCAAATGTTTCCTGTGACGAATCTTCTTGACTGAAACAGATAGCACTCCTCCATTGGGGAAAAAAAAAAAACCAACAACAACAACTTTCATCTGAAAGCTTCAAAGGAAAAGTAATTAGCAGCTATCCTCACATCACCCAATATAGGTAGGTAATTATAGTTACACCTATATTTGTTCAGAAACAGTTTATCCAGATCCAGGTAAGTAGAATAATAATGTTATCAAGAGAAAGCTAATATTTAGATACACCAGGGATCCAGATTTTTATCATTCGGATCACAACTAGCAGCTAGCAATGCAGCCACTGAACTTCTCCACTCATATTCTTGACTTTGACTTAATTTTATATTTCCTGTGAAAGAAAAAATAATATTTATCTATTCTTTTTTTAAGTGAATTGAATTGACTGAAGTTAATGCAGAGATGGCATCTGCATTATGAGTCCTTCTTTTACCACCACATTCAAGAACTCTAATGACTGTTGTTAAGAAAGTTAAGTGCAGATTCCTAACTTTGGCATAAAAAGCCCTACTCAACATCAATCTGCCACTTTCCCTGGAAATAAGCCCTCTATTTCAGTCAATCTGCATTTTAAAGCTATATTTAATGCATGCATACTACTTGCTTGTTTACTGGCTTTTGAGACAGATAGAATTAGGTTTGAATTCAGGCTCCATTATTTTCTGAAAATAATAACAGTCCTATAGGTCCATTGTGAGGAGTAAATAAAATTCTAACCACATATTTCCTAAGGTTGTGCTGGACACATAATAGGTAATTAATAAATTATAGTGATTACGGTTACTCATTCATCAAAGATATTGGTTTTGAGCTATAGAATCTAAGTCAATTTTAGCTTAGAAAAAATAGAGCTTTATTAGAAGGGCACTAGATATCCCTTATAATCACACTGTGGAATGAGAAAGTGTGTAGCTAAGCCTAAGAGATAACTGGTACTAGGAATTCAAATGCTGTTATCAGACGCCCCCCCTGCCCCGCCCCGCCAACTCTCTCCTCTCTCTCTTGCCTGTTCTCTTGCTCTTTGACTTTTTCTTTCCTTTACACCTTCCTGCATGTTGGAGTTTTAGAAAAATCTTGTATTGTAGCCTAATGTTTTCTCCACAGAAATAACAAAATACTTGACAGCTCTTGAACTTTATTTTGTGATTGCCTCATTTCTGTGTCTCTTCGTCTAAAGATTTCAGAAAGGGTTTCCATTTTGCCCACCTATATTAGATGCCCATCCCTGTACCAGTTAACTGTGGACAGGTGGCAGAGTAACATAGTATACACATGGACACTGAGATCATACAATTGTTCATTGGAGGTTCATACTCCCCCGCCACAAAAAAAGAATTGCTGTTAGATGGGAAATGCCAAGGATTATTCATTATAATTATTTTAGAATCTGAGCATGATGGAGATGGATGATGGGTTACAGGTGGTGGGATCCATTTAATTGTTTCAATTAGAAGAATTATATAATCAGATTTACTTCCTTGAAAGATCATTTTGATAACGTGAAGAATAAGTTGGAGAGAAGCAGGCAGAGAAATCTAGGAAAATCTTAATAATTCAGATGAAATACAATAAGATGCTGAACAATAAAAAAGGATTCTACAGATAGTAATAAGGCAGAAATGATAAGGCCTGTTGACCTATTAGAACTCAGGGAAAAGAAAGAAAATAGTTTAGTTCAGGCATGGGATGTATAGATTAAGATATGGGGGAAAAAAACAGTTTTAGGAAAGAGAGATGTTGAGTTCATATTTGTATATGTTAATATTGAGGTGTTTGTGAAGTATGGCTTCAACCCACCCACCACTTCTCTTCACTTTCCCTGATATAGGTAATAATACTACTACTTTAGACTTTAGTCTTACCATACCGGGCATGTACATACTCTGCTTCCTCTGACTGTAGTGCTCTTTCCACTATTTCTCACCAAGTGAAGTGCAATTCATCACTGAATTGCAATACAATAATCACTTCCTCTGGAATTCCTTTTCTGTTTCTTCATATCCTACTGTGTTATGGCCCTCGGTGCTTCTCCTTCACATGGTTATTAGTTAAAACTTCAGATTTTTAAAGAAAAAAATATAAAGTAAATGCTTATTAAAAACAACAAGAGAAAGTTTGTTGAGGGTGATTGCAATAGGAGTGAAGATTAGTGGAATAGAGGAGTGAAACTGAACTCAGCTCTGGACATAATTGTGCCAAGGGGGAATTTGTAGCAATAGGCAAGTAAGGGAGTGAAAGGAAAGTTGCTAAGAGGAACTGGTTAGATATCAAGATTAGAGGAAGAGGAGCTATATTTGAGGTAGGGGGATTCTTGACACACTGGCTTAGCAGAGTTCTTTGCTTAAACTGGACTCAGCAGGCCAAGGACAGGGGCCACGGATGAGGCCTTGTTGACAAGGGGGCTCAGAGGAGCCTGACTAAAGTTTAGAGGGAGTTCTTGCCAGTTTATATGGGTGATTTTTTTGATAAATATTGTACCCTTCACTGGAGTGTAAGCTTCATAATGATAGAGACCTGTCACCTTTTGCTCATCATTTTATTCTCAACATGTAGAACAGTGCCTGATAAATGGCATGTGCTCAATAAATATCTATTTATTAAATCAAGGAAAGTGATGTCAGATTTCAGGTCTCAATCAAATCTTTCTATTACTCTATTCCTCCTGCTTCAATTTCCTTCCTTAGTGCCTCTATCCAATCTTAAGCCTCTGAGTTTTTTCAGGATTTGACTGAAGTCCTCTCTTCTCAACAAAGCCTTCTCTGAATGCTTTAGTTCCAACTGTATCTCATTTTTCTGAACTTCAGTATTTATCATCTATTTCATTTATCAGGCACTCAGTCATATTTTTTCTTATTTGTTAATAAATTCAGCTATGTGATTCCCACAACAACTAGATTATATGCCCTTGGAGAGTAAGAAATTTGTCAGAAGCTTTTTGTTTTGCCTGTAGCACAGAGAATGTTTCTATCACATGGTAGTGTTCTGTCAATATCTCCATACAAGTGAGTATATTCATTAATTCATACAATTAATGTTTAGCCTTAAAGATGTTTGTAATTATTAAGGAGCATAGAATAAATACTTATCATGTTACTTACAAAAATAATGTAACATTTATCTAGGTAAGTAAAATTTTCTTCAAAGAAATTACCTTGAGAGAGATAATACCACTTTTATTAAAATGTATTAATTGCTCAGAATATACCCAGAATCCCTCTTTTGGCAAGATGTATGCCTATTTGACATATTTCCATATGCTATCTGTGTATCTATACTTGTCACATAGTAGCGATAATCTCAATATGCAATTGGTATTGTTCACTTCTGATTATCTGAAAAAATGGCTCCGGATCACCTGTTCATTTTTGGGGGGCACTTGTTCTTCAAAATTTAATTGACTTAGATCTAACAATTCCTTATAGTGGGTCAAATCATCACATTACATCCTGATACACTTGGCAATCAGTGTGTATCGGCAGGTTCCTCCAGAGACCACATTACTTAATATTAGCCTTCCAACAGGAACTTTTGGAGATACTTTGTCGCTGTGATGGATGATTGATATCACTTGCTTTGAAATTTTTCTGATATAAAATTATAGTAGCTTCTGGATCATTGTGAGTTGGTAACATCGACACCTGAATTCCAAATGTTTGCCAGAAATGTATCTTATTTTTTTCTATTGTTTCATTCTCATTAAAGTCCAATTACAGAAAGAGTTATTTATCCAGGTTATGTAATTAATCTATTACTTGACTTAAACTAAGACAACTGCATGCTTTAGCTTGTTATCAAATTATTTTTATGATAATCTCCTTTGGTGTTATTACCTAATTCATTGTAAGCTATCGGCAAAAGAAACAATTGGTAAAGTTATTGTTTTCTGTTGAGAGTATTATTAAAGAAACTGTCAACTGTAACTATCATTTACTGAGAGCTCTCTGATTTCAAGATAGTGACATGCATTCTCCCACCTCGGGGCACATCATTCCCTCTGTGTGCATTTGTATCTTGTCCAATGTATGGAAGTGGAGATCATGGCTTATACAAATTATGTAATTAGCTAATGTAACCAAGTAAGAAGCAAAGGTGGTTCTGAAGCCCAGGTCTATATGACTTCAGAGTCCATTCTCTGAAGAACCGATGAAAAATTATGACATTTTCTGACAGCCTTCAGTACTGAGAAAAGCTGTTTGTTTTTTTTTTTTCTGAGAAATTATCTCACTTTTACTTTACCAAATATTTGCTTATACCAAGAGAGCTTTTCTATTTTTTTAGGTTGGTAGCACAGAGTTAAAATTGTCAACAGCTATTCACATTCATATAGCTTTTTACGTAGCTGTATTTTATTTCTCATCTTTATCTTTTCCTCTTCACACACATTTTATCATACATGTATTTTATTATATTGTATAGTAGACACCTTTGCATACTGTCACAAATCCTATTTGATATTTATAGTTTACACATTTTACTCACCTATACCATTTCCTAACAATCTAGTAGGATAGGTGAGCACTCATTTTACAGATGAGAACTCAGGTTCATTGGGAATAATCTGTACATGCAAGATTACCCAGACAATAAGTATGGGAAAGAGCCTGTGACATCAGTCTTTGCCTGGTAAACCCAGTCCTACTTCTGCAGCATTCTAGTAGAATGCTATTTTCCAAACATTGTTCTCTGGTACCATAGGGCCTGAGATATAGTAATAGATGTTGATAAAAAGTAATTTTAAAAATGGTCTGTAGTCAAATATGTTGGCCAAATTGTGTATAACGTATTTCTCTTGGGGAGTCACAATAATGAACATTTTACACTCTCTTTGTAGCCCTGCAGTAAATAAACCTATTAGATAAATTTATAAAACACTGGGTTAAACTAGTGTTTTGTAGTTTATTTGGCCCAGAACTTTTTTTTTCTTTTTTCTTTTCATTTAAAGTACCTATTAACATCTTCCTGGAAATTGCTATTTTAAGAAGCACAGCTTGAAAAATGTTGGTAAATGAAATAAAAATGCCAAAACAGAAATAAAGCAACAACTAAATGCTCATCTGAGCTCTCTGCTAACCAGCAGTAGGACCTTTATCCAGTCACTTAACCTCTTTGGGTCTAAGTCCATCTTGTGTTAAATTATACGTTTGAACTAGATGCACTCAAATGCTCCTCACAGTGATAACATTTTTGATTTCGGACTCTTTAAGTGCAATCTCATTTAAGGCAGGTTCAAGTATATACTTAGGTTTGAGGGTTAATGCAGCATCCAGAAGAGTTTTGATCCGGGAGTAAGCTCAAAAACAGTGAAGATTTAGTTCATGGAGATATATTAGGGTAGCGCTTTCACAGCATAAAGAAACAGAAGAATATCATAGTCCAATTATAGGGACAAAGAACAGGGAAGAAGAAATATAAGCAGCAGCATAGAATCCTCCTTCTTTCAAATGGAAAGACAAGCACATGTTCTTTGGCAGAATTTTCAGCTGCAAGAAGGCAATGGAGTAAAGAGGAGAATATTTATTAGACAATAAATTGACTTTTTATTGCAAACTAGAAATTGAACTTATCTGCATTTCTTTGTCTATTAATAATATTCTCCAAGTAGTAGGAAGCTCAGAGAAAAGTAAAATAGAAGATATAAAAAAGTTGACATCTCTTATAAAGTTAAAAAAAAAATCGCATCACGTTTGATGTTAGGCTTTTAAAAAAGGGGGGAAATAATTACATCTCGAATTGAGAACATCGTTTGACTGCAATATCTCTTTTCAAGTAGATTCTACTAACTCTGGACTTAGGAAATGAAAATATGTTTATAGAAATCATCAGAGCAAGGCAGATGGAATAAAGTATTTGAAAAGTCTTAAAGCTGCACTCAAATTATCACCTTTGGTTCTACATATTTAACATAAATTATTAAAAACTTTTCTCTAGCACTGTTTTACACCATCTTCTGCAATGCACAGAAGGGATCATTAACTGTCCTCTATTTTCTCTTAGGACTGAATAAAGAGATGTTAACAGCAGCAAGAAGGAGCTGAGTTAGATATTAGATGAACTGACATGTCAATTAAACAATCTAACTAGCTCCCAAGGATGCCTTGACTACTGAAAATTTTATATGCACATGATCTTCTAGATTGCCTTTTATTTTCATAATTCATTCTCAGATTGAGTTTACAATAGGACTCAGAAAGTCTCTTTTTCCTTCTATTTCCTTCCCAACCTAGAACGTTTATTTAGGTTTTTGCCCAAATCCCAACAATTCTTTGAGGTGTGCATAGATTTTTCATTTGTGTGTGTGTGTGTGTGTGTGTGTGTGTGTGTGTTTCTTTGCTTCACGTAGCACTCTATTACACATTGCTTTTTCTTCTTATCAATAACACACTTTGGTACTTCAGTATATGAGTGTCTAAATGGTGTTCAATTGGCTACAGCACAACCTAATAAGTTAATTGCTAGGTAGAGTTTGTCTTGCCAAATGTCTGAAAGCTCTTTCAAATCAACTGAACAAAGTGTCTGCTCTTTGTGCTGGGTACTGAAGAGATCATAAAAAGAAATAAAACACCAACCTTGATCTCAAAGATCTTAATGTTATGTGAGGAGTAGCATGCATCTGATTAGAACACAGAGCAACCTAGACCATGGGTGGAAAATAGAGGAATAAAGGTACTTTATGTGGAACACAATGAGAAGAAGCTTTATGCAGGCAAATTAATAGCCCTACTCTGCAACACAACACCTGGCACATAGTAAGTCCTTCATGAAATACATTCAGTTGCATGAATCAATGAAGAGATAAATATATTTTGAAAATGACATAAGGGAAGTGAAATTTAAAAGGAGAGAAGAACATGAAGATTAAAAAACAAGGAGTTCATTTAATTAGCTTTTACATGAAGGGAAGGTAAAAGAGCTAAACTTCAAAAAGTAGGTCGAAGTAAGATATTTGAGTCCTTGAATAACGTAATATGTGGTTTAATCCTTATTCTGTAGGCAATGAAAGCAAAAGTACACTTTGAACAGAGGAACAGTATCGCCTAGGTTCTTGATGTCAGTATTTTTATATCATGAGTCTTATAATAAATGTATATTGCTCACTAATGCTTAGTTACTATTTGAGTTTTTATAAAAATTGTAATACTTTCAATAGAAAATATAGAAGTCACATTTGTGTAAAACACTAACATAAGAGGTGATCACACTCTCTGTGGAAGGCTATGGAAACCCAGTGAGGTTCAGCAAGAGCTGGAACCAGAAGCCTATCTCCTGCTCAGGCCCAGCACCACCCCTGACTGCCTTACATGCCCTGATGTCCTTCCATGATGATGGGCTATACACCCTACATAGGCTTACGAGCAGAACCTAATCTTTTTTGTTTTCATTTGAAAGCATGGAGTGCTTTCAGTTTTCAAGAGATGCCTGGTTCAATATTTGCCTCCCAGGTATGACGTTCTCTGTGTCTAAGATGAATCTTTCAGCTGAAACTTAAGACCATTTGATGGGAAACTAAAACTTGAATTTGAAAATTGACCTTCATCAAATTTTAATTATATATCTTAAAACATTGATGGTTAAGACTGATGAAAATCAAAGAGTGCTTATTGCATACCAGTGTGTGCAAGGCAGTGCATTAGGGGGCAAGCTTTGGAGTAGAACCATCCAGATATGAACCTGGTTCTGCCTCTTACAATCATTTGTTTTTAAATAAGATATTGCTCTCTATTAATTACTTTCTTTGACGATAAAATGAGAATAATAAAAACTACTCTCCAGGTCTCTTCTGTGGTTAGATGCAGTGTAGAATCTGGTTTTCCTTGCTGATTGAAAATAGTCAAGACAGGTCTCCATTCCCAAAGAATTTGCCATCTAGGGAGACAAGGCTGGAGCATGCAAAAAGTTAATTAGTAACAAAAGATTAAAATAACAATTCCAGACAACAATAGGAAAGATGTCACAAGGTTGTATAAGATTAATTGCCTAATGAATTCTTTATACAATAAGACTTTAAAGAAAGAGGGAATTATTTAAGATTAAGAAGTCTACCAAATTCATCATCTCCTCCTTCAAAACCTTACATGGGGGAAATCCTTTCTGCACCCAGAAGGAGCTCTCCTGGACTCCCACAGCCCATGTGGGATTCTAGCCTCATCTTGAGAGCATCTGGCATTCTACCTGGTCTTCCCCTTGGTTGGGTACATTATCTCATCTCTCCTAGTAACAAGGCCATGTTCATGCTAATATCCTCTAGAATATCTAGAACATAAGACATGCGTTTTCCATTAATAATGCATAACCAGGTCTTTTTTAATTGTAAGTGGCAAAAATGTAACTAAACTCAATCCAGTTTTTTTTTTTAATGTAAATTTATTAGCTCAGTGACTAAAAAAAAAGTCAAAGGTGATATTCTTGGCTCCAGGAACCACTGGATCTATGGGGCCAAGTGACCCCGTTGGCACTCTGTGTCTCTCCATCCCTTTGATCTGCTCTCCTCACTGGGGAAGGGGGCGGTAGTTCTCCCCTCAGGCAAACTCCCCACAAGGCCCAGTATGCTCCTTCCCATCATCAGAACTGCTGATAAGTGCAGAAAAAAAAAACACCAGCCATTTCTCTAGCCTCAGGGCTGGTCATTTCCAGGATGGTGTGAATGGGTGAGTGGAAACATGTGAATGACCACCTCTTCAGGATCAGAATCATGGGAGAGGTCATTTCCCAAAGGAAAGGATTCGGAGCTGACACAATAGCTGAACATGTCCACTCTGGTCAATTCTAAGCACATTGGTATTTTCTACACCAATGCAGGTGTGATTTAGGTACTCTGTATATCACCTCATTGATGTGTGTGTGTGAGTGTCTGTAGCAGGTGGGGAGGGCCGGTGGGGAGCATTAGAGTTTGTGTGCAACTATCTCCCTGACACAAGACTCACCTCAGGCTCCGAAGTCCTAAAGGGGAGAATATGCGATAAACTCATGGCAGTGTTTTTCTATTATTTCTCTGATCGCCTGACATGTTATAAATTAAAGTTAGCCATGAATTTTCCCAGGTCTACGAGAAAGCTCTGTGTATTTCTGGGTGTCCATTAGACTACAGCCCTTGGCCAGTGAGCTCCCATGGGCACATTGACACAGACCCTGGGACAGGCTAGGAAGGTGGAGGACAGAGGGTGGGGGCCTCACCCACCCTGTCACCCCATGCTGTTCTCCACCCTTGGCATCTGCTTGATTGACTCACTGGTTTCTGTCTAGGACCTTGCTGTCATTAAATTCCTTGGTCACGATCCTGTTTGTACTTCACAGCTCAAGACAAGTTCAAAGACTTTCTGGGTCAGTGAGCCCAAACAAGGCACAAAGTTTAAGGCCTGGGAGGGAGGCCAGATGGAGGACATGGAATAGAAAGGCCTGCAGTCAGGTGAGGCAGCAGTGGACCCCAAGTGCAGCCTGTGAGGAGTGTCAGTGCCCATGCGAAGGCTTCCTGAAGGCTTCTTCTGGGAGGATTGTCGCTCAGTGTGGTCCTGCAGGTGGGAGACTGCACTTCCTGCTCCCACACGCCTAGCAGGAAGTGCAGTAATTGATGCTATGGCTGAGGGAATGTGCTCTCTTCCGGGGCATTGACCATCTAGGACAGGAGGGACGGGGACCTCTGGACCAGAGGAAGGCCTGGCAGGAGGCTGCAGAGGTGTGCACCTTGAAATACAAGTAAGGGAATAATAGCTGGAGCTGAGGAAGAAGGAATGGCCTTCTCGGCAGTGTGGGATCATGGAGGCTTTTTGAGGGTACATGTTCCTTCTGGTGGACCCTATAGATCTAAGAACCAGCTCACCCATATGGCTCTTTGGTGTGCTATCCTCTTGTTCTGGGAGAACTTTCTGCTTTCTCTGGTCTGGAGCCACCCTAGGAACTCCTGGCAGAGTTTAGATGCAGCCCATCCCGAGGGGCTATCGTGAGAGCAAAAGTGCTAAGCAGAGGGCAGGCTTGTCCCTCACTTACCTGTCCAGGAAGTACTGCATTGGGCCCTGGGCATTCCAGGACCAACCAGACATAATTCCTTGATTTCCCAAAGCTCTAAGCAGACAAACGAACTCCAATAAGTAACTGGGCACAGCAAGGTAGGAGTAAAAGAGAAGGCTGTGTGCACACCCTGGAGGAAGGGCCAGAATCCCTCCTCGGGAATCCTGACAGATGCTTGCCAGGATATGTGATACTCCAGTTGGGGATGAAAGAGGGATAGACTTTTGTTTGACAGAGAAGAACATTCCAGCCTAAAGAAATGAGCTCTACAAAGGCATGAAGTGTATATCTGAGGCTGGTGAGAACTGGGCTCAGTTGGATGGCAGGACATACAGGCAGTCAAGGGACTGGGACGTGGGGTGGGGAAGGAGACAGCCCAGGGCTTCACACACCACGGTTCCCTCCTCTGGCCTCTATTTCCCTTCCCTGGAAGGACATTCTTGACTGGGTGACAGGCACTATTGAACTATGCGTCCAGGATCTGTGTTCTCCTCAGCCTTGGGGCTAAGAGGCATACTTAATGAGGTCCTACAGCAGGACCCACAGCACACATGCATTGTGTTAGTTACTGGTCTTTCCACAGTCTACCAAGCAGATTCTGATAGAAGTTATCATCTGTCACCTCAAGAAGAAAGGTAAATCTACCTCAATCTCGCATGTGTAAGTCAAAAGACAGGCTCCAAATATTAGACTATGTGTAAGAACACTCATTCATTCCCTCACTTACTTATGAATTTAACTAACCTCAGGTGAGCCTATACCTCACAGCTTACACTCACTAGATACTGAGAATAAGAAGAAAATCAGACCCAGTTCCTAAGTCACAGAACTTGCAATCTATGAAGGAATCCTTCGTTAAATGAGTAACTAGGATGCAGCATCTAGAGAGATTTCCGTTAGGTGTCTACCCCATGTGATGGGATCCCCGCAGAAAACAAGGGCATTTCGGAGGAAAGCTTTCATGAAAGAAAAGTTTATTGGGTAGGCTGGTCTTTCCAGACAGAAATGCTTAATTCTAAATTCTATAACTACACATAAATTGTTTTTGGCATCCTTACCTCCAAATATGGCTCTTTCTCCACCACCGATGCCAGAAAGGTCTACAGCCCTGACATCATGAGCATAGACTGGAAGGTGCTGCAGGAAGGCCCTACGAAGGATTGCTGAATTGACCGTGTGGCTTCAGGTCTTTCTTGGTCTGCTTGGGCAGCTACAACACTGGGTGGCTTCAACAACAGACATTTATTTCTCACGGCTGGGTAGGCTGAGAAGTTCCAAAATAACGGTGCCAGCATGGTCCGATTGGAGGGAAAGTTCTCTTCCTGGCTGGCTTGCAGAGGGCCACCTTCTCACTGTGACCTCACATGACAGGAAGGGGAAGAGGGAGAGCAAACTCTCTCTGGTCTTTTCTGATAAGGGCACCACTTCCATCATAAGGACTTCACCCTCATGACCTATGTAAATCCATTCATCTTGAATTCGGGAAGAACAAAAACATTCAGTGGTCCTTTCCAATCCTAAAATGTCTGCTTTATTTATTTTTTTTAATACACTGTTGCAAATAGTTCCCATCAAAACTAGATGAGGTCTCATGTCCTATGTTCCTCTCTCCAGGATGCTCTCCGCACCCCTGCTCTCCTCCACTGGCCTACATCTCCAGTGGACTGTAAGGTCCATGGGAAGTTTTGTTCCATGATGAAACCTCAACTTCTAGGTCAGAGTTTGGCATGTAGTAGAAACCCTTCATGAGTAAGTAATAAATAAAAAATAAGTGAACAGACGGACACCTGAGAGGTGTTCACAGGGTAGGAACAATAGAACCTATCCAAGCCCTTCATAACCACACGAGCTTCTGTACTTAATGCTCTACCTTCAGGGTGCTCAAAGGCCCCTCAAAAGCCTAACTGAAAAGACATGAGCCAGTGGGTTCAGGTACTTTGCTGATTTGAAAACAGGGAGAAATTCATTAATGAAATGCATGCATATGAAATCCCAGGCCTGTGGCTGTCTTCTCAACGAACCCTGGTCTCAGGCAGTATTATACCTAAAACATTCCACAGAGGGAAGCGAGGCTTGTTTTACAAAAAATCATTTCTATAAGAAGATTGTTGGCATTCTAGTCCGTCTTGCCTCCTGGTCCACGGCAGCTGCAGTAGCATTGTTTAGGAACTTACTAGAAATAAGGGTTCTCAGGTCTCACCACAAACCAACTGAAGCAGAGCCTGAATTTTGACAAGCAATTACCATGCACCTTACAGTATGAGAAGCATGGCCCTACGGTCCCATTTTGTTGACCCAAGGTCAGCTCTAGATGTCTGACTGTGTGTCTGGCTGGGATGCTGTAGCCCTACCAACACATTGGTCAGTGGCTCTTGGTGTAGATGAGTGGATGAGTGAGGACCCTATTTATAGCCCATGATGAGTGTTCCTCTCATGTCATTCTGCTCACTCTCTGCCAGCTGTGCACTCGAAACTTCTGGCAGGGTGCTCGCCCTCATGTCGAATTAATTCTGTAAAACTGTTTTGCTAACACGGTTGACGTTTAAATGACATTCCCAATGAGCTGCTCCTTTAATAGAGGAGAGTAGAACTTCCCTTCGTGCCCTCTTGGAGAGCGTTCCGGCTTGTCTCCAACGTCTTCAAGGAGCAATGCAGACCCTGAAGTGGGTTGGGGAAGGTGAGGATGTGCGAGGCAGGTGGGACCCTGGAGAGCTCCTAATTCATTCCAAATAGAGGTGGTTATTGAATTTATGAGGTCACGGGATGCTGACTTGTGCAAGGGATGAGATGTGGACCAGGCTTGCCTGCGCAGGGCTTGCTGCAGTTCTTATGATGAGTGGTTACCCCGGCTGTGCTATTTGCAGGATTTCCAGTCACTTTCTCTTCCCCCGAGAACAACTTCAGGTAGATTTTTTACTTTCTCCCTACTTATAAAGGGAATTTAAATTTATTTTGAAAGAACTCAGTTTGGAGATCAAAGTCGAATCCACTAATACAAACACCAAATTAATAGTTAGAAATAATCTTAAACACCATCTATGCCAGTCAGAAAGGTGGGCCTTCTCTATAGCATTCCTGCATTGCCAAAGTCTGGCCTTGAACACTTCCAGGAAAAGGGAAATTATTCTGTAATGAGATAGCCCTACTAAGGGTCATCTGGTCATTTTTGCCTTCTATTGAGCTGACATATGCCTTCTTTGACTTACACTAGCACAAATGTATATCAGAAGTATCTGCAATGATATATCAAATATTCTTGCCAACAGCAAATATCTTCATTCAGAGGCAGAGGCAGGAGAGCAATTCAGGAAGGCAAACGTGTATGTAGAAAACTAGGTGAGGTAAGATAGGAACTACGGGTGGGCAGAAAGATAAGCTAGAATGAACAAGAAGGGGAGCAAGCATGGTACAAGGAGACCACCCAGTAAAAAGGCTTTATTTGGCTCAAGACTTCTCTAAAATCTACCATTCCTAACCTTGTAATGTGTATGCTTTGTACTTCTCAAGCAGCAGAAGAATAACATAGAATAAAGTATATGTTTGTGGTCATGCTGGGGGTCATCTTCCAATGAGAGATTTCTGGGTTTATGTATAAGTTTGGAATGACATGCAGAATTATTAAAATCCATGGGCAGGGATCGCCCTCTTGTGTCTTATCAGAGTCACTACAACTCTGAAAAAGAAGTAATTGCGCTCGGGAAACTGCACATAAGGAATCACGGATGTTAGATTGGAGGTGATTTCAAGGGTTACCGGTTTCCTTCACTGCACAAAAGAGAAACGAGGGGCTTGGACAGGATAAGTGTAAGAGCAGGGGTATAACTTAGGTCTTTAAACTTCCAAATCCTGTTGCCTTTTATTTTATTTCTGTTTTACTCAGGCACAGGCTAATGAGTGCATTATCACTGCTGGTTTGCACAAGGACTCTCGTTCCTTCATCCCTTCATTCATTTCCTTTGATCCTCGTTGCCCACTCCAATCACTGCAGGTAGGCAATGCATCTTGTGTACTGCTATTTGTATGTCTAGTGTAAAAGGTACATAGACATTCAGCTGTTGTCAATTTAGATAAGTGATACTGTTTGATATCTTATTGTTCCTGTGTTTGCCACTCAGCACCATGTTGTTAAAACCATGCATGTTGCCCTATGTTTATTAAATTCATTGTTTTTATACCTGGACTGTGCTCTGTACATCCATAACCTGCAGCTTCTTGACCACTCAATCGACGTGCACCATGAATATTTCCAGCTTCCTTCCACCTCTACAGCACTGAAGTAAGCAAGCATCCTTGCACATGCCCCCTTAAGGACACATAATAATCAGGGGCTGATACTTACCCAGAAGTGAAATTGCTGGGTTATAAAAATATAATTTACTTAATCTAAATGCTACCAGATTCCTCTCCAGAATAACTGTTTCTATAAATTTTCTCATATTTCCTGCATCCTCTAGAGCAGTTGATATTATCCAGTTTTTCAATCTTTACCAATTATGCATAAAGTAGTATTATTTCTTTTTCTCATCATTTTAATCTGCATTTATCTGATCACTAATGAGCTAAGGATCTCTTCCTATAGTTGATTGCCATTTGAGTTTTATCTTTAAATTGCCCATTCGTATATTTTACCTATATTTCATTACAATTCTTTTCCTTTTTTTAATGAGATGAAGAATTTTTTTTTACAGAAACAAAATATTAATTCTTTGTTTTTTATACATTGAAAATATCTTCTCCCAATAAGTCAACTGTTTTTAAGATGTTTCTTGTGTTTTCTTCATTGAACAGAAATTCTTAATTCTAACATACTCAGAGTCATCATTTGACCTTGTCTTTTTGCTTTTGAAGTTATTTATAGAAATTCAGAAAACTCTTCCCCAGTCTGGTTCACAATGACATGCTCCAACATTTTTCTTGATTGATCATATAATTTCACTTTTCACATTTAAATCACACAGAATCCAGTTTTGCAAGTGACATTAGGTAGGCTCTTGCTTATTTTACTCTTAATTTCAGACTGCTTTCTCCACTTACACGAGCTATCACACCAGTCCTGCAGGGGAACCGAGGGAAGATCTGTAAGGCTTGAACCTGATTCCATGTACACAGCTCCCTGAGTTGTGAAAACAATCCTAGCATGTTTTCCTAGGGGTGGACAGGCCACATACTCTAGGGAATTCTCAGCCTTCCTGATATCTAGACAGAGGGCATCCTTAAAAGGCTCGCAACTGTAGAGGAGGCTTAGAAGTTGACCTTGTCCAATTTCTTTATTGTCAAACCAAGGAACCCAGTACTCACAGAGAAACTGGCTCTGGGTGTCCAGAAACCAGTGATTTTGGTTGTTGCAGGATTCCCTTGGGGAAAAGATTTAAGCCACCAATTGTAGGTAGAGTAACAGGGAAAAACAGGATACATCATGTCTGGTCCCACTACACCCAACTCTATTTGATCGGAAAGTTTTTTCCTACATTACTTCTTAAATACTGTGCCACTAGTAATCAATCAGATTTGAGATTTACTTTGTTTGGGATTTCATTTGCTTGAAGGAAGAGAACTGGGTGAAATTTGTGTCAGGATGCAAAAGATTGTGGGTGAGAGTCAGAAGATACATTTTTCATCCATTTCTATCACCAACCTTAGGACTGACTTTGAGAGTCACTTAGTTTCTCTGAGCTTTCATATCTTCATGATGACAATGATATTGATGATGATGACGATGACGACGATGATGATGATGATGATGATAGCGTGTATTTACACATGGTTTTACAAGGGTGAGCCGATGAAAGCAACAGCTTTGGAGGAGTGGAGAGATACAATAATTTGCCCAGAAATAACCTCCTCAAAAACCTGAGTTACTAAGGTAGAAACATTTTTGGACTAGGGTAAAGAGGGAAAATTATTTGGAAAAGCAAATGAATAATTAGACAAAAGTAAACAGAAAATATATATGTATTGACTTGGAAGGATGTCTATAAATTATTAAGTAAATAAAGTATAAAATACTATATATTTCATTACCCTGTCTATAAAAAAAGCAAGAGATGTGCACAAATTTATGTGCATTTATACACGCAAAGAATAAATTATGGAAGAATACGCAGTATATTTCTAAAATTCTAAAAAAATTGTAATGTCAGTATAGATGTGAGAGACAGAAACTATGGATTTTACATTAGATTTTAGAAATATTTTTAAAACATTTCAATGAACATGCATTAGGTGTATAATTCAGATAATTAAAGACATAGAAAAAGCAATGACAGTATGATTGGGATTTTGGTGGCATAGTCCACTGTTGTAGACCCTTTCCAGTTCCTGCACAAATCTAGGAATCCCAAGGGAGTCAAGTTTTGCGAGGACCCAGCTCCCCCAGGCCTATGTCTGTACTTCTGCAAGATAAAGAGAGCCTCAGATGTGGAAAATCTGAGGATCCAGGTGTCCTCGGCTTGCCCTAAGGAATCTCCCCCTCTTCATGAAGTGGGTAGGGTCCCAGAGTAGATGACTCATGTTTTCTCTTAGCCAAGCTTTTTTTATGGGCCTCAGGTGTGAGAGACAGCATGGCTAATAAAGCCATCTGTGTGCAATCTGGGGTGTCCAGCTTCAGAGGAGAACCACCTGTAGCAAATAGCGCAAACCAAGACCTTGCATGTGGCTTTTGCACCCCCACACAATCCTACCCGATATCACTCCTTTCTCTTTATCCCCCCAGTGCCTTTAAGAACTGTCATGTTATTTAGAGAAACATAGAAATAATAAAGGCATTCACCTGTTGTACAACCTAGCCCATGCCTGTGTTTTCATTAAGGAGAAAGATCTGAGACCCAACATACTTGTGCTCAGGCTCAGTCTTTGGAGAAACTTGGCTTCTGTATGACCAGCTAATAAAAGGCTGGTGAGCATATAGCAGATTACCAAACCAATCCTGACAATGTCATAGAAATATTGATCCTACAGTCACCTCTGATATCTGTCAGTGTCAACATTTTGCATCCTTGCAGCTATGAGAGAGAGAGAGAGGGGGAGAGAGAGAGAGAGACAATGAGAGAGAGAGAGAGAGAGAGAGAGACAGAGAGAGAGAGAGAGAGAGACAGAGAGACAGAGAGACATGCCGCATTCCACTGTCCTGCCTGACAAAATGCAACTGAGCCTGAGCCTGACAGGAAGGGGCAGGGACACTTGAGAGGTTCACATCTGATATCCCCTTACTGTTTTCTTCCTCTCTGCTGTCGACATCGCTGTCCTGAAGTATTTACCATAGACAGTGTTTGGATATGAGCTGAGCATGCCTGAGGGAAAGTGTGGTGGTGAGTGTGTCGGGAAGGCAGCTTTTGTTTATGGTTTCTCACCTCTGCGCCTCATAGTTGACAATTTTGAAATGAGACTGAATGATGTGGCTTCTGGTTGCTCTCTTTCCAAGGATATCAGCATCTAAAATGCTTAGAAGCTTATGTTGCAAAAGGATTGGAAAGCGATAAATGAATATGAATAGGGTCCAATTTATTGTGACTCATGTTTTTGCAAGAGTAAATAAATGAATTAGGTGAACCACAGGATGAGTGTCCTATGACTTGCCATCTTTGAACCAAGCTAATCATGCCAACTTCATCAGGGATCCTGGGGTCAAGAGTCCTGACAAGCTGTTGGGTATCGTTTACTCAGGTCTCAGCTTTTTACTTGAGGTCTCAGCTTTCTTTCTGAGGTCTCAGCTTTCTTCTTCCTGGGAGCTGGACCAAAAGATCTGTAAAGTCTGGGAGTCTACAGACACTCACCCTCAGGCTAAAGGCATAAACTTTCTTCCCCACCTAAAAGGGAGCTGGAATACAGAGTAACATATTTTAACAACCTAATACCAGAAATATGGTTAAGTGGAGTTACTAGGACTCTGAGCCTCCTAGTAGCCAAAGTAAAGAGAGGGGCCGCTGTTTGTACTTGCACCAGAAGAATAAAATCTGAGTAGGAAAAGGACTCCATAGATCTTCTAGTCAAGTTCAAACATGATGCACAAATCTCTCATATAACATCTGAGGCCAGATGTCAGGGAAGCAACATAGCTCTTTGAAAAAGGAAAGGTAATGATTTGAAATGAGTTCTAGAGAGATATAGATGTTTCAAGTAGATTTGCATATTGAGAGAAAGAAATGTGGATTGAGTTATTCTGTAGGGCCTCAAGGGCTCACTAAAGATTGAACAAGCTATCTTGGCAAATAATGAATGAGATTCCCATTACCGGAGTTATTCGTGTAGAGAATAGATGGCATAAGATGGAGGACAGATTAATATTTAAGAATATGCGTTTTGGAAGAAGTCAAACTGGTTTTGATTGCTGTCTGTACTACATACCACCTATGTGACCTTGGGCCACTGTTCTGAGCCTGGTTCCTTATTCACAAAACAGTTGTGGAAATTTATTGCTCTTCTGTTAAGCAATTTGTGAATTTTCAGTGAGATAATGTATATAAAGTACACAGCATTGTGCTTGGATCAATAAATGGTAACTATTTATTTCTATTGCTTATAATTGGCTCACAAAAGCATCGTTGAGGATTAGGGTGTCAAGACCAGAAGATATTTCGCTTTCCTCTCAGTGCTGTGACATATTGAGAATATGTTACGCAGCTGGCATTGGTACACATGCTAGGTACACAAGACAAATGAAGTTGACATAATCCTCACTCTCAGGGAACATGTGGTATAGATTCTGCAATGGTTGTGTAAGTGGCAGGAGAAGTACTGACTTCAGTTCTAGGGGCAAATAATTTGAACAGTGCTGAGAGCTCCCCTGCCTCATCTCATATCTTTCCCTAGAGGTCTTGGATTTCTGTGGTTACACTCTTGCTAGTGAAGTTTCTTGGCATTGCTTCTTGTTGATCCCAGAGGTCTATGGGACTGTACCAAGTTTAAAACGTGCTGCGCCTCAACTCACATCCTTTCTGCCCACCTTTTATTCTAGGCAATGCTGCAGTGAGGAGCTCCTCACAGATGTAAGCAGACAGCAGCTCACCTCAGCTGCACCTTGCTTTCCTGCCCCAGGGCTTGGCTATTGCCTACAGGAACCTTCTAGGCACTCAGACATTAACAAGCGTGTGAGAGAGTTAACAAGCCTTTGGTGCAACCCACAACAAACTAGGAAGTGAAAGGGAGGATGTGTTCTTCACTCTCCATCCCTCAGGCAGGTAATTCTGAGGTTTATTTACCTGGCTTCTTGGAAGGACTCCACAGGATTGAACCTTACCTGAACCTCAGTTCAGGTCTGGAGACTAACTCCAGACCTCTCTTTTTTTTATTGGTTTTTCCTCTTTCCATGTTTCACCCTGTCCTGTCTCCTGCACCTGTCACCTGGGGTCACTTCTAGAAATAATCTGCCTTTACACAAACCCTCATCTCAGCTCTGCTCTCCTGGCTGAGACATGCTGCATCAGTAACTAATGTCGACATCACAACACTCAAAGTCTCTACTGAACTCTGCACCTCACACTTTGGTACTTAGAACTCAAATGTTTGTCGAAGGAAAGGATGTGTCAGTGGTGTGTGCCAGGCTCACTGCGCAGACTTGTCAAATGACTCCCCCACACACTGCTCTTTCCCCCTTTCAATCCAATATTGTGCTGAGAGTCAACTCACTTCCTTAGCACGTAACTTCTTCTCTAACATACAGAAAGTTATGCTTTTCTAATTGATAATAATGCAGCAGTTCTAAAATATAGCTTATACCTTCTGGACATTTCCCATTTGATTGTTAGGCAGTCCCAAGAGGTAAGCAGGCTGAGTATGAGAATGAGCTTTCCTTTGGGTGATATCCCATAGGCATAAGTCATGATAAATCCCTTTTGATGAGGTTAACCATATCTACTTTTTCTATTTTCTCTTTCCAAATGCTTTTACCCCTACCTAAAACTCACAGGATTATGCTGCAATTGTTTATGAATTATTTTAAATGTTTAGTCTCCCATTTGCTTCCTTCAGTACAAAATTCTTTAATACTATTTTGAATAGTTATTATATTAGGTTTTTAAAAATTGAGATATAATTCACAAACCATAAAATTTACCGTTTTGAAGTACACAAATCAGTGTTTTTAGCATAATCAAAAGGATGTGCACCCATCACCATGAGTCACACCTAAAACATTTTTGTCACCATTTAAGAAACACACCCATGTTAGTAGTCACCTCCCAACAAGCAGGTTTTTATATTCCCATTACATAACTTTATTTTGCCTAATCTTATCTGAGTATTGTGAATCAGTTCACAATGTTCTTTTAGAAACACAGAGTAAATGGTAACACAGGGGTCTCCCGGTTATACGATATTGACTTAACTACTTACTAACACTTGATTTTGGACAAGTATTTTGTTCTTTCTGAGCCTCTTATTTATAAAATGAGAGTATCAGGCTATATCAAGACAATTTACTCTTGGATTTGCAGGATCTTAGAAAGAGAAGTTTTTAAAAGAGGCCCATAAATGCTAAGCCTTCAAAATTTGAGTGTATATTGACAGGTGCATTTCTCTAGAGAAGAGTTCAAATATTTATCAAAACTAATAAGAATCTAGCAACCTCTCCATCGCTTAAAAAAATGTACAAATAATGAGCTTAACACTAAAATGCCTTTTCAATTCTAATATCTCATTATTACCTACATTTCACATTTGAGAAAATCAAGTTTGGGGATTGACTTGCACTAAGTAGCATCACGCAACAAGTAGCACTAAAACATAGGCACATTTCTGACTCCTGGGCTAGTGATCTCCCTAAGTCCCTTTCATTGCTTTGAAAGAATTTGTGCTTTGGAATCAGATCTTCCAGTCTCATTTTATATATCTAAATATGCAACTAATGCTACTTATCTCTTAGGAACAATATAAGGATTTTAAAAAGGAGTCTCAGATACAGTAAAAAATCAGTAAATCACATTTTTATCCTCACTCAACTTACGAGAAGAAATCTTGGCCTTGTGTTTTACAAAATACCTCTCCTCAACATACACACACATATTACAAAATCCTTTTCTGAGCTAGTAAAGACATAAT
>NW_011889069.1:2963839-2982278 GCF_000151845.1 Pteropus vampyrus | reverse complement strand
TCTCTCCTCAGCTCCCTTTGCAGGTGAACATTCTTATGCATCTTGATGAGTGGAAATGAGCCTGCTTTACTGCGAAAGGATGTGAAGTGCCTCTCAGGAAATTGGTGGCCATCACTAAATTTGCAGAAACATATCAAAGCTCAGGGTATGACCTCATCTGCCCACCTGGTTGTCCTGACAGAGTCCAGGGAACCAACACAGTCAACCCTCAGCTCATGCGCACTTAGCATTATCCCTGGACAGTTAGTATTTTTGTACTTTCAGCTTCCTGCCTTGACCACCCAGCCAGCACGAGCCTAGGTGACGGGAGCTAATTACAATATTATCTTAGACACAACATAATTATAAAATAAACTGATAAACAATAATGAATTTATGCATTCTAAAAATCAACCGAATATTACTTTCCATTGTATCTTCTAACCGCACTGCTATTTCTCTCCATAGTGCTTCACTATGTGATAGTGGAGAGTGAGTGTAACTATGTCCCTTCATTAACATACAGACAGACTTCAGGATGCTTCTGGTCACCCACATCCCCAGGTAGACACTTACATCCACTTTTTCCCAAGGAGAGCTCAGTAGAGATTTTGAAATCTTGAGCCTAAACAGACTAGAAGGAGAGAATTTAGCAACTAGCAGAAGCAGGGACAGGGGTTCCAAGAGCTTTAGACAGAACAGGGACAAGCAGCTAAGCATAGAAAATTGACATTGAAAGTCGCCTGTTTAAAAGACAGGACAGCCTTTGCTTGCTGCAGAGCTAATTATTATGCAAATTTATGCTAATAAACTCTGCCTTGAATGTTGTTGAGAAGCTGCCTTTTCCCGTTAACATAGCTGTAATGAGAGGTAAATTTGTAATTCAGATGCCCAAGGTAATATATCCTAAATCACTTTATAGTGTATCGGACTCTCTCTCACCCCACCTGACACAAATGTCAATTTAAATTAGTTTTTGCTTTGCATATTTATTGAAACTTTATTTATTGTTAATATGTACTAAGGACACCCAACTAAACAGCTCCCACTACTTATTTTAAGTGGAATTTAACAGAGAGGTGAGGATTGGCATTTGTTCATCAGGAGATGGTAGAATTTTTTTTTTTCTTCCAGCTAAAGCCACATCATCAGCCTGGATGGTGCCAGAATTGTTCACAAGTCTCCCTCCCCTTTTGAGCTAGCTATCAAATTGAGCTCTTCTGAGAGCAGTTCTATAATGGTAATTATTACAAGAAGGCTCTCTTAAGAGTTAATCATCTTTGTCACCTCTGCCTTTATGTTTATGATACCATCCAGAGCTGCAGAAACTCCCTCCTGCCCACAAAAGGGAGTGCAGTTGAAGCCAAACCATTTGTCCCCTTTCAGAAGCTCACATATGTGCATGTGTGCACACGAGTACATGCATACAGGCACACATGTTCTCGTACACTTCTGTCTACATATTAGGGCTCGCTCACAGCTTCATACTCCCTTCCTATCGTGCATGCTCACTCACATTTGTGTGGACTCAGGCACACCTGATAGTCTTGCACACATTCTCTGTTGGTGTTTATACTTGGGTTCAAACACACAAACCACCACCTGCGGCGTACCCCAGCTGTGGTCTCACGAGTAGCACTCTGACTCTGTTATGAATAGGAGGGGATGGCATATGTGCTGGGAGAAGTTCCTCCAAGTAATTCTGACGTGAACCTTCCACCAATGGGTGAAGGAATAGCACTAAACCATGAGTAATTTCTCTGGTTCTGATTCTGTCACTTTTTAAAAAATAAAGTGCTTACCATGTTTCAAGCATAATAGTAAATATTTTAATTGCTTTTTCTCTTATTGTAACTTTAAATTTAGGCATTATTATGCTTATTTTTGATATAGAAAGACTGAGGCTTTGCATGTTTAAATAACGCTAGCTCTCTTGAATTTGGATATCGATTATTTTTTAATAGAGTATAAACCAAGTTTTATATTCTATAATGCAAACAGGTACCTGTTTCTAAATAAAACTGTTTACATTCAAAAAAGAAAGAAAGAAAGAAAGAAAGAAAGAAAGAAAGAAAGAAAGAAAGAAAGAAAGAAAGAAAGAAAGAAAGACAGACAGACTGAGGCTTTGCATGTTTAAATAACCTGCCCAAGGTTATCTACGTATTATACATGGTAAATAAAATTCAAATATACATTTATTAGGGTCCAAAGTTCATGTTCTTTTCACTGCACCATTTTGTTTTCTAGCTAATACCTCAGTAAATTTAAGTTTTAGTTTCTTATAAAATTTAAGATGTTCAATTTGGTAATCTCGAAAGTTTTTTGATCTCCCTAGCTTCAAATTATATTATTCTATGATAATGTAAGTAATTATTTCCCGATTCTGATAGTCTTTTCCCTTCATTCATTGTGAAACTAAGCTAGAGCTGATTACTTGCTTAAAGATCCTTGACTGATGCTATTTACCTCTCTAGTTACCTGTAGGTTTCTATGAGGGCACCTTGACCCTCAATTGTTTTGTCTGATAGACACCAGTGAAGAGAAATGAGTCTATAAGGGATCCGAGCTAAACCACCACAGTAAGATGTCAACAGGTTGTGATAATTCATGTATGCATATATTCAGGGAATGCCAAAATGTCCATCTGCTAAAACATGTTTCCAGCATTTCCTTGTCAGGTACCTAAATTTTTTTCATTAGCATAACTCCTTTGAATCAAGTCATCCTGACAGGCCCTTCTGTGAACATGTAAATTCACATGACATGGGGTAACATATCAACTGTTTGTGCTGGGTAATTCACTAGCATGTATGTATCAGATATCAGAACCTAAATCAGAAAGCACCAAGAGAACAAAGACATGAATTTTGATGAAGAAATGGACTGAGAACTGGCTTTTTCTTTACCATTTGGACGTAGAACAAGATGGCTGCTGCTATAAATCTTCTATACGTAAATGAAAATCCAACTAAGAAGAATTTTCCTATTCAGATCTATTAAGGAAAAAAAATCATTCTGTGAAAATTTATGGGCAAATTGTCTAAAAAGGGTTTAAGGACTTCTTCATCTCCCCATACCCACATCCACTCTGTCCCATTTCTAACCTCTGCTCCCAATAAGCCAGAATTCCTTGATTTCATTTTAGAGTTTCAGTGCTTGGTTTAAAGAACTCACTAGGTTACTACACTAGTTCTGAGTCTGGAATCAAAACACAGTCTGTCAGCATCAATATCTGATACTTTAATATAAATAAGTTTATCAGATCAATTTTGGCTGTGACAGTGTGCTGAAAAAAAGGCTTAAAAAGAGGTATATTAGCTCATGTTTAGAAAGGAAATAATGTTTTCTTTATTAAAATTAAAACAAAGAAACTTGAAAATACTAAAAAATATAGAAAAGAGATTAACAATAACTATAACTCTACCTTCAGAGATAACATCCTTCAAACCTCTTTCTATACCACAAGGCAGAGTTGGTAGGATTTTGTATGAATATAATATGAGCATTTCCCCAAGGGAGAACAGATTTTGAAAGGCAGGATAGACCGCACCTTCTATTGAAAATGGACAGAATTGGGTGTGAGCCACATAGGGGATCAGAGTTGACCATGCTGATTCATAGGGGAGAGGTAACAGAACAGCAGGAAGGAGCAGTTAAAGAGGCAATGGGTGGCTAGAAAAGATACCTCTTATCCATCTCACCATTTGACTATTTCTTTGGGCATAGGAAAGTGTTTTATAAAACTGGTCCAAATCCCCTTGCCTCTCTGAGTCTTAACTTTACCCTTGGTAAAATAAAAAGTCAAACTAGCACAAGTCTAAGCTTCCATTCAAGCCTGCGGGTTTGTTCCTCTTGAAGAAGGAATCGCAGTTCTGCCGGCCCTGAATTCTTTCAAGAGTTCAGCCAGAGTCAAGCATGAGTGCTCCCAGATTCAAGAGTTCCTCGTTCCAATCCTCAGGGAGCCCCCAAAATAGATTAGAATTTGTGGCAGTTGAAGAAATATTGAACAGTGATTTGCAGTAGGAAGAGTTTGGAATCTAGATTCGGTTGACCCTATTCAAGTCGACACTACACCCTTTACTGCTGTAGATCTCTGAGCAAATGATGACTTAAGCTCTTTGAGCCTTAGTTTCCTAATTGGTGAATGACACCAATTACACATATTTCAAAAGACTGTTGTCAGAATGTGTTACCATATATATACTGAAGTGTTCTGCAGTTTCTAAAATACTTTATACCATAAGTGAGCAAGGATAGGAACTAGGGGATCCATTAGAACTGGTGTATAGCTTATTATTAATGGTTTTTCTATTTTATTTGTTTCGTGGTTTTACTTTTCAGTATTATCGCAATACAACTTTACAGTGATACGGGAGGTACACAGAGCATGAGGTGGTAGCTTCATTTGAGGGACAAATGGAGACCCAGGGTATTCCAGTGGCTTACACAAAGATATATAGCGACTTACTTTTTGCTGGATGCCATAATTGGAACTCAGAATTGGATTTAACCGGACGTAATGAAAAGATTGCAAGACTCAAGTTAGGCTCCCTGAATTTGGTTCCTTAAACTAACAAGGACCCTCAATCGAGTTTCATGCCCACTCTGGGCTGGGTAACCTCTTCTGCAGAAGGATCAGGTAGGACTTTGACTGGCATTTTTTTCCCCCAACATTTATATACCTTACAAAGTGATCGCCGCAATAAGTCTAGCAAACATCTGTCACTGTGCGTAGTTATTACAATGTTATTGACTCTAAGAGGCTGACATTTTGTAAAGGTTTTTTTTTTTTTTCCAGCACTATTAGCCCATTATTTTGAGTGTTCACAGAATCCAGCTTGTAGCTCTTCCCCGCTTTTTGCCTCTCCATGCCAACACTCAAAATAGTGTTCTGTGAACACTCAAAAAAAAGTGGCTGTGGTTTACCGTCGTATCTTGTTAGGATTGGTTTTCTCTCCATGGGGAATGACCACTAGCATGACTGGAGGTGAGATAAGCCAGGGGTCCCACTCAATTTCTCACTCACCCTGGACATGGTCCCCTCCTAGCTGAGCTGCTGGCACAAGGAGTTGGAAGATCAGCTCTTTCTCCACATTCTGAGGAAGTGGGATCTTGTGCCTCTCTGGTCCTTAAGCCCAGAGAGGATTTTTTTTTTTTCCCCATCAGGACATAAGAAACACATAAAGCATGTTTCCCCCTAAGCAGCATTCACTCTGTTTTGAAAGACAGGATGTATCCATAGGAAAGAGCACACGAGACAAGATGGAGTGCCAAGCCGTAAGGGTGGGATTTAGCCTCCGAGCATTAGTGTTGAGGGGAGAGTCAGGGAAAGCATCATCTGCTATTTGAGAGATGAAGAATTTAGATGGGTAGAGGGGAGAGCGGAGGGTGCTCTGGACAAAGGAGCACAACCATGAGCATACTCTGGCAGCAGGGACATGACCTGCCTGTGAGTTCTGGTACACCCTGGCCTAGATGACCAAGGCAGTGTCAGGACTTTAACTCTGTAATCACTCATTATTGCATCCTGTGAGTCCACTTGAGCCACCCTGTTCACACTGAGGAGACATACAAGGAGAGGCTGGAAAATGGCCTTTGCGATCCCAGTTTCCTGTCTGGAGAGAATGCAGACGAGTGCCAGGCTGCCAGGGACCACAGAGCCCCATGATGAGCTTCATCAGCCTTATCACCATATCTACACAGGAGATATACCATAGAAGCAATGGCTAGTTTTCAGCATTGCCACATGCTCTGGGCACCTCAGAGCTATGGGCAGTACCTTGGAGATGCCCCATCTCAGGAAAGAGATATAACTAGATGGCAGGTCCATGCTCCCTGGGAATGCTAGCGGCAAGGGTTGGGAATATACACCCTTAAACTCTGTTGGTGGTATTACCAGCACTTCTTCGAATGCCACTTCTCTTTTTGACCGTTAACTTTGGGAGCCCTTGCATCCACTGTTTACAAGTACACTTTCTCAGTGTGTCCTATGTTTTGTGGTTCTAGTTCAGCTGCCTGGCCCATGGCTCAGCACAAACACCCACTTTCTTTCATAGCAACAAGACTGTTCCCAGTGGGACCACATACCCACTCACGGTCACCTTTAACAGACTCCTCCTTTTTCAAGCATCAGATTGGAACCATTTCCTGTGTATCCTGCTTTCCCAGGTGGTGCCACCAGGTACGTCCTCAACCTCACTCCATATCCGAGCCCTCCTTTGTTTTATTTTTCTCCTTGTTCTTATTACTACTGACCATATTACATATTTTACATATGGATCTTGGTGATGGTTTATATACCTTAGTGACAGAATATAGGCTTCATGGCAGAGATTTGTGTCTATTTTGCTCAATGTTGTATCTTTAGTATATGATAAATAGGTTTCCAATAAATGTTTTTTGAGTAAATGAATAAAATCTTTTTTATACTCACTGACTACCTACTCCTTGTCAGGCAGTATGGGTACAGAGGCAAATAAGAGTCCGGCCCTGCCCTCATGGGGATTTGTAATTGGTGAGGCTCTGCTGGAACACAATCCCGATACATCCTTCAAGTCCCGTGTATCTACTCTTGATAAAGGGCCAGCTTGGGAGACAGCCCACTCCAGGAAAAGGATCACAGGAAGCACATCCACAGCATACAGCACATTTCGCTCTCCCACACCCATCTAGAACTGTGTGGAGGCACTAAAGAAAGATGGCCTCTGAAGGCTCCATGGGGACTTCCAGGAGACACAGGCTCTGGTTGAATCCAGCTTGTAGCTCTTCCCCGCTTTTTGCCTCTCCATGCCATTCCACTGCCACAGGCGATGTTGCTAACTGTGATATAAATGCAAGAGAAAGGGGACTTGTGTTTTTCCGATTGGCTAGCTGCCCTCCCGCCATTTGGCTAACTTTCCTGATTTCTTGTCCTGAGAAAGAAGGCCATCTACAGTTGGGCATCAGCCAGGTGGGGTGGATGTGCAGTGCTAGCAACTGCCCACCAAGTGGAGACAAACCTCCAGAAATGAGCTAAGACACTGGGGCTGACAAGGCAGCCTTGCATGGTCGGCTCTCCAGCCTTCTCACATCAGGAGTCACCCTGTCTTTGTTCCAGGGTCCCTTACGCTCTACCTCACCTCCATCCCACTCCCACCCCTTTGGTTCAGGGCCACTACTTTCCTTTGTCTTGGGCCCCCACCCTACAATGCGTCCAAAAGGGGTTTAAGAAACAGGATTTTTGTTTTGTTTTGGTTTGGTTTGGTTTTTGGTAAGATCATAAAGCAGTTTCTTCCCAGCCCTCTCTACAACTGACATATTCAAATGATCCAGTCCTGCTCACAGTTAGGTTAGCCAGTTTGACAAAAACATCCAGGAAATTTTTCTCAATTCAGAAACTTCTTTGAAGATCTGTCTCGTTTTAATGATCACAAATTGCTCTGTAAATGACCTTTTTTGAGAATGAGGCTGATGAAAACCTCACAGCATATAAATAGGACCCAAAGTCATCATTCAAATCCTATTAAAATGAGAGCTAATGCAGATATGCTTCATAGTCTGAATTGTGTGAACATCACAGGAAATCTTGCAAAGCTCGTGGAATACGGCTTTGCAGGACCTTTTTATGAGAGTACAGCGTGCCTGTTCTTTTGACACTATGGGAAGCTGTCTAATCTGTTGTGCTTAATAAAGGAGACATGAAAAGTGGAAAAGGGGCCACTGGAGGTAGCAAGAGCCAGAGAGAACCAGCTACTTGGTTACTTCTGTCTTTCTTTGCACGATACAAGCCGTCTGTCCTTGCTCAGAACTTTTGCCATTTTAGTTAACTGTATCAACTAGAGCAGACAGAAGGAAACAGGAAGGAGCAGGACAAACTGGACGTGCCAACTGGAATGGCTGGACTCTGGACAGACAGGTCCTACAGCATGTGCTAAGTGAGTGACTAGAATAAAACAGGAAGACAGCATGATCCCTAAAGTCCTGGATGGGTCTAGTGCAGTGATGGGCACTAGGCAGATAGAAGGATGATGAAATTGTCTCTACAGACAGTGGGGTGCTGTGGGGACATCCAGGAGCAGCCCCACCAGTGGAGCTTACCAGCACTCTAACTGCCAGCTGGCTACATGCAGTGATGATGGGAAGAAGGCACAAGTCTATTCATAGAGACTTGGTTGGCATACAGCCTACCAAGGCAGCATCTCAGGTGGGGAAGCAATGTCTGGGCACAGTTCTCAGAACTGCTGTCAATGGTATGGTTGCTGAGACAGCCACAAATCAAAACTGGGACAGGAGATCAAGGGTGACGGGGTGCTGCTTCTCAGGATGCAACTTAGTCAATCCTGATCTTAGCAACATATTAATGTATACTTGGGATCAGGACACCTCATCTATGGGGAAAGAAGGGATGTAGATTAGGGAATTGGGCAGGGCAAACATTCTGGGCCAAGAACTTTACACAAATTCTTGACATGGAGATCCTAAACTGGAAAATATGTTATGAGAAAGAAAGACTCTGAGCACCCCCGCTTGATTAGCTCTTAGCATTGGCAAATTAAAATTTCCTGGGAAAAATTCTCGGGCCTGCTTGCAATGTGGATGGTGCCATTCATGGTCTAAGAGAGAAGATGTTAGAAGACAGTTGATACTGATTTCGCTTACACCTAAAGAGTAAGGACCCATGAGGATTAAGATAATGAAGTTTCAGCGGGTAATCTGCACACCCTTTCGCTCAGGGTTTGGCCAGTTTGGAAGAACCAAGAAGAGACTGTTGGGCGAGATGTTTAGCAGCCCATCAGCATTCTGTTCTGGCAGAGTGCTCTCCTAGTGGAGACATGAGGCCTGAGCACGACTGAGGTTAGCACAACCCACACTCTGGAAATGACAACTGAATGTGGGGCAGACAGAAGGACCCCCTCTGAAAAGTGTCTTTATACCTATCTCTAAGATATTCATCCTAAAATAATAGTGTTCCTTGTTGCAGACAAACAAGACCCATGCCCCTCCCATTGGGCTTCCTCAAAGGTCTCATTGAAATTCTCAAAATTTTTAATTGCCGCCTCCCCTGTAGATTTTACTTTTTTTGTTCCATTTATAAACATGCCTAAATATGCATGGATGGAAAAAAAAAGAAAAGAAATGAAATCAAGGGCGCTGCCTAATTATACTAGCAGAAAAAAATTTTGGAAGAAGAGGTGAGAAGATCCTTTCTTCACGGCACATTAAAATAATTTATGGAGAACCTCTCCCTTCCAGCTAAGGAGGTGGTCAAGATAAGAGGATAAATCTTTAAAAGAATAACGTTTTCAAAATCAGGTTTCTGGTCCTCAGATCCTTTGATGTATGAATGTAATAGTAGGTAGGACACATAGTGAAATATACATGAGATCGCCTGAGAAGAGAATAGCAGAGCGGAGGGGATATTAGTGTTTACATCAAAACTCAATTGGAACACTCATTTCAAGATGATAGTTTGTTATGTTGAATACAATTGAGTCCCACAGGGATTTTTTTTCTTTCTGTTTCTAGGACTCTCCCTATCCCTGCCCACACCCCATCCCCACTTCTCTCTTCCCTTCCTCCCTCATATCTAGATATACAGAAGCAAAGCACATCCACCTTGTGATTTGTTCGTTGTGGCTGCTGGTTTTTCAGACTCTAAAGGGAAGGAAGATGATGCAATAGAATGCTTTGGACACTTCCAAGAATTCCCTAATTTTTTGAAGACTTAGACAATTTTAAACAGAGAATAAATTAATACAAAAGGACAATTTCCTTGTAGCAAATCAACCAAAGAAACTAGCCCCAAGAAAGAATATCTTCCTCTTCTCTTTCCTCAGCCCACGTTCCTCTTTAAGGGAATTCAACCACAGCAAAAGATAGGTGGTGGCAAAACTGACCTTGTCGAGGAGGGCCAGCATGGCATAAGCAGCTTCTGGAGGCAGTGGTCCCTCTGGCTAACACAAACTTAGACACAGGCAGAGTGTGCCATGACCACCATCTCTGCAATTAGCCTGTCTCCCAGTCAATAAGCATTTAGCAATGGACTGCTGTGTGCAGATTTCCATGCCTCCATAGGGGGGCTTTTAAAAGGTGTGCTTTTAAAATCTTGCAAGGCTTTATTAGTACCCTTAAGTGAACTGTGAGTCTTAAATGGAGAGGCTTCCTCCACAGCAGGATGCCTGTTTTTCTCGCCTGGCAGTTCCAGTCAAACTACACCATAGGATGGCTGCAGGTGTCTTGGCATAGTGGAACTGGCAAAGCTAAGGCATGATGGCTGCATCTTCCTCTCCACACCTGGCTCTCACCTAGAAGCCCCATTCATTCTTCGGGGTAATTTTGCCTGAACATGGGGCAGACAGGTCTGAGCGCAAACCTGCACACAGGTGCTAAGCTGTATTTCAAAAGTGGAGCAGAACTGCTGTTGTACATGTGGCTATACGTAACCACAAGTGGCTATTGTGATGTGTCAGAATCTTTTGTTTTCAGACTCTGATGATACAGTGTCCAGTGCTAATGAGGGGGGAAAACAGCTTTGTGTTCTCTCTCTTTACCCCAGTAGTAAGTATCCTTTCTTTTTTCTTAGAAGCTATAAATCTTGAATAGGAGAGAAGAAGGAAGAAAGGACAAGAGAGGACAGGGGAGGGGAGAATAGGAGAGGAGAGGAAAGTAGAAGTGAGAATAATCCTAACTATCTTAATTATCCTAATTTACTTTTTTTTTTAAAGTTTAGAATATAAGACCTAGAGAGAAATGGCTTAACAGAGATTTTATAGATAGTTGATGGCAAATCTAGGATTCGAAATTATGTCTCTTGACTGTGAATATCTCCACAAATCTCATCAGAAAAGTCTGAGTCTTAGAAGCTGTAAAGACAAGGGTGACTGACAGAAGTTTTCTAAAATTCGAATTTTCACCTGAAAGCTCAAATTTTAGCATTGACCACAGATACTGGCAGTTTTCCATAAAGTGACTGGCATATTTCATTCACTTTTGAGAAGATGACTGTCAAGTACCCAAGTCTAAATAACCATAGATTGTCTGTCATTCTTTCAAGTAAATACCATGCTCCATGAAAACGGCAGTTAGTTCAGCTTGCGACTCAAACACAAATGCGTTTCCTTGAGACGACCGTAGTACTTCAGCATGCAGTGAAAATGCTCGCGTGAATTTCACATTTCATCACACAAAATATTAAAAACATTCGTGCTCAAAAATTGGGATTTACTAAAAAATATATTATTTTTCCACTGTTTAAGTGAAACTAGCTGCGGGTTTTACTGTAAGTATGTAGTGGTGAAGAACACAATGACAAGTAGGAATGAGCTGCCAAGGCTTTGATTTGTGCTAAGATACTGACAGTTTTATACACAATTGCTTTCGTGCCTTCAGTGCAAATAGCAACTGCAATAAAAAGGTAAACAATGTCTCAATATTGTTACAAAAATACTTCTGACCTCACAGACACCCTGAAAAATCTTGGAGACCCTCAAAGATCTATGGGTAACACTTTGAGATCTATTATCTTTAAGAATCAGCGGATCCGTTGAGTACCAAGGCTCGAGTCCCAGACATGTATGAGGTGTCTTTTTATCCGTGAGATAACAGGTGTCAAGGTGGCAATACAAATTCTGACAGGTTCATAATATCGATCTATATGATATAGCTGCATGAATCTGAATGATACAACATAAAATTAGTACTTCTTACCATTGAGTCATTGGTCTAGAAATCCACAAGGTAGTCCTGGAGGAAAATTTGGTTAGTTTCAATGAAAAATGATACAGGTCCTTGCAAAATTACCATAGGCCTGATGCTTACAGCAAATGAGCTTTCCCTGACACTCTCATTCCTGGTTCAGCCATGGCCCCAGGGGAGGTGACTTGGGTTAGGGAGGCTGCAACCAAAGTGAAGACAACTCTGTTGGTACCTTTAGATACCCAAGCTTCCTTCAGGGTCTCTTGAAGAGCAATTGTGACTTCTGTATATTAAAGGTAAAGACTTTCTGCCATTTAAAAAAAAATTATCTTTAAATTACTTAGGTTATAAGTAGACTCTCAGTAGTCAACATAAACTTAGGCAAAAGTAGAAATGAGAATTGTGCTGCCCCCTACTGGGAGACGATGAGAAGCATAGAAGAGAAGAGCAAATGAGGTAGAGGAGGGTGTGGTGGTGCGATCACCAGTGAATGAATGCCAGTGACCTCTGAGCTCGAACATCCCCTCAAGATGCTGCCATGGTGGGAAGGGGATGTTTTTCTTTCTACTGAAATGGGAAGGCCCTAGGAATTTTACCATAAGATAGAATTGAGACAAGAAGAGATTCTCTAACTTACCCTGTGTTGCACTACATTCTCAATAGAACATAGCTTTCCTATCTCACTTGCTTCTGCTCTCCCTCACAATCCCCATGTTTCAGTATATCAGCTATATCAGGATGCTCGCCACCGCCCCCAACACATCGTGATCCTCTGCATCTTTGATGCTCCTCTTCCAGCTGTCCCTCCATCTGGAATGCTCTCCCTTTACCTCATTTCTTTCTGAGAAGTTTCTACCCACCCTTTAAATCTCATGCCATGTGATACCACCTATCAAAGGTCTCTTTTCTTATGTCCTCAGATCACCTGACCAAGTCAGAATCAAGCTTTTCCTCCTCTATGTGCTGACAAATTCAATCATGCCACATTTAAACATTTATCACATTATATTATAGTTAATTATTTACCCAGACTTACTACTCAGCTTAAAATTCTTTGAGAATATTCACAAATGTAATCAAGGTTTGAGTCAGATACTATCTAGGTGCTGGGTATACATGTGAGTAAAACGGACATGATTCCAACACTCAAGATATGTCCAGTCTAGTGAGAAATGCAGATAATAAGTCAGCCAAAATAAAGTATACTATGATAGGCTATAATGGAAGTATATATGTAGTATTAGAGAAGCTAGGGTATCTTATTAGTTTTGTCTATTGCAAATATTTAGAATATTGTCACATACATTATAAGAGTTTAACACATTTCTACTTAGCGAATTTGCTTTCACTGTACACATGAAGATGAGAGGAACTATGACCGAGATGTGAGCAGAGTTCATAAAGCAAACATGTGATGGTAAAGTACTGGTATGGGCTGTAGCTTTGAAAGAGGGATGACCCGACAGGAGCTAGACCATAGGCCCTTAACTTCTCTTTTCTCTCACTTCCCATCTCCTGCCAGGAGCTTGTCCAAACCCAACTTGAAGTTGATGGGGATGAAGCCTGGCTAATGATGTCTATAGAGGTCAATCTCTAAGGACACAGAACAAGGCAGAAAGGATAGAGAAGCAGTCTAGCCCGAAACAGAGTAACCAGCAGAAGAAATTAGGTGGGTTTACATTGAATCTAGCCAGCTTTGTCCTCGTACAATTCTGAGTCAAACTCCATGACAGCCTATAATCTACACTACCCCTCCTGGTGACAGTTTATGTGAGGGGAATTCTCTTTGGATCTGGAGACAAGTACTTGCTGTACAATTCTGGCTACCTATACAGAACCCTGGTCAAGTAAAATTAAAGACAGAGCACAAAAGAGTGAGAGACCTAATGTCACATCCCTACAGAAGTTGTCAATCTGTTTTAAAAAAAAACAAAACAAAACAAAAACAAAAAACAAAAAAAAACCAACAATGTCCATGAATGAGATTTCACACTTACTAAGCCATATATAACAATTAAAAATTAATATAGAATCATCTGAATACTGCACGTGCTTGCGGGCTTGGTGGAGATAAGGTGTGATCAGAATCAAGCTGAAGTAATCAGATAATCACATCTTGGGTGCAGGATAACATTCAATTATACTAAGTGTAAAGGAATATTGCTCCAACCTGTAAGAACGGACATGTTCCCCAGACATTTACCGTTTGGAGGATCCCTAAAATTACCAGTTAATTTTGTAGTAGATTTATTTTTTAATGTGTCTTGGCTGATTTCCATTTTTCTAGAAAGAGTCATTCTCTGTACTATTAGAGATTTACTAAATCTTGAGAGAGTTTTTATATTGATCTGGCTTACTCTATTGATTTCTAATTCTCCAGGGACTCTAAACAGGAATTGATTTAGATGTTTATGCAGCTAATCATTATGCACTCATGTTCACTATACCTATTTTTTTCTATTAAGGTATGAGGTAGTTAATGAAATTACAATCAATTATATATCACATGTTCAGGAATGACCACAGATGACAGATGACTTTTTTAGTAAATATCAAATATAGCATGAAAGTTATCTATAACTCATTTCCTGCAACCCTTCACCTCCCAACTTTTCCCCCCTAATCTATATTAGTTGGGCTTATTGAGTCATTTGAATGTCAAGTTTTTAAAAATAATTATTTATTTTATAGTAAAGGCAGTCACTACTTGGAAGTATTTTTCTTAAGTCCAACTTTCCGGAGTAGACTAAAAGAAGTCAGTTGGACTTTCCAAAGTATTATGAGTAGAGAGAAGATTCAAGTATTCCTCTGCAGTTGAATGATCAGAGTAGTCCTTGCCTGTTACTATAAATCTCTATTCATCTTTCATCTATGCTTATATGATAGTACTTATAATAAATAAGTAATCTGAAGAAAATAAGGCAGAATGCAGGAGAGAATGAATGGGGATGGGAAGGAAAGTCTTTTGGGTGGCATAGTCAGGTAAGTCCTCTCTGGGGAGGTGACATTTGAGCAAAGAACTAAACAATGAAAAGCCAGTGAGGAGAAGACCTGGGAGGTCAGTGTTCCAGGCAGAAGGGACAACAACAATGAATGCTGTGAAGCAGAAACCAGGGTGGTGTGTATAAGGACACCTGGAGCATGTCTAGTGTGACTGGGGCACGACAAGGTTGGGGCAGACTGATAGAAGAAGTATGCACTGATGGTCAGAAAAGCATGCAAATGCCACATGCAACAGGGTCTCATGGGATATTTTTAAGTTTGGATTTTATCATAGAAATAATGAGAAGCCACTGGAGATTTTGAAGTGGCAGAAGCATGATCTAATTTGTTAGTTAAGACGAAAACGTGAGACCCAGGGGTTAGTAGGGGCTGCTGTAGTGGTCCTGTGCTTGCTCTCATGTGGAAAGAGTTAAGAAGATAAGATGGAATCAGATTCAGAATAAATTTAAGTCAGAGCCTGTACTTGCCAATGGATTGGATGTGGTGGTGAGGAAGAGAGGAACAAAGATGACCTCTAAGTTTTCGGCCTGAGAGTAGGAATGGCGAAGCCATTTACAAAAATGGAGACCCCATAAAAAGGAGCAGAGTTTTGGAAGAAGATGGATGGTGAAATCAACAGGTCAGTTTTGTTCATAGTATGTTTATTTAAGAGCCTTATTAGACACCCAAGTGATGGTGTCATGTGGATGGTTAGAGGAACAGACTTGAGGGGAGAGTCTGGGACTGGAAGCATACATTTCAAAACCATTAATGGATAAGAGCTTTTCCTAGCTGTGGACTAAATGAGAAGACCCAGGAGTGAGTGCAGAAAGAGCTGATCAGAAAAAGAAGGAAGAGCCAGCAAAGACTGAGAGAAAAGGTATAGAGAAAGGTAGAGGAAAAGCCAAGCGAGCAGCTTCCCAGAAGCCACGTGAGAATAACGCTTCAGGAGAAAGAATGTCTCCACTGTGATAAATGCTACTGAAGTGAAATGAGAGAAATTTTAATCATTGTTTTTGGCAAGATAGAGTTTATAAATGACCTTGACAAAAGCAATTTCAATAGTATAATGGGAACAAAACCTGATTGGAGTGAACGAAAATCAGAGGATAAAAAGTGGAAAGTGGAAAGTGGAAAGCAGAGAGCATATGTGATTTTTAAAAAGATTTTTATTGTGGAGGAGAGCCGGGAAACCGGGCAGTTGCTGGAGGGGAAGGCATGGGGCCAAGGAAAGGATTTTAACATTTATGATGATGATTATGGTAATAACTATTGTCATCATAATCATAATCACCGTTTATTGAGTGCTTACCATGTGCCAGGCACTGTGCCAAGCGTTTTCCATACATAATCTCATTTGGATCAGTCAATAAACCTATAAAGAAGGCTCTGATATTATTATCAGTTTAGAGTGTTAGAGCAGAGGAACCAGGGTCCTAGATCTGATAAGTCATAAGACTTGGAGACCCACCTAGATGTGCCTGACCCAACATCAATGTCTCTTAAACACAGCAGAATGACATGTTCCCTTTAAAATGCCAGCTGAAAATGAATGAAATTCTTAACAGTACTTAGTCAAGACCTGTTTTGGTGCAAAGGATACAATCTCAACTCGAACAGGAGTAAGAAAAAAAAAAGTGAGGGCATTTAAATTATGTATCTCAAAAATCCAGAAGCAGATCTGAGTTAAGGTATAACAGGATTCAGGGGTTCATACAGGGTAATTAAGATTTAGTCTATCTGTGTGCTGCTGGGCTCTGCTTTCCACTGTGCTGCCTTTATTCTGGGGCAGGATTCTCTAGGTGGTGGTCTCCAGCAGCTCATGGCTTATTTTCAACAGTTTGGAAAATCCAGGAGTCAAGATCGCAGGTGGGGCTGGCTCTTACTTATTGCATGAGTTTTGTCACCTGCTTATTTCTAAAACACTTGCTATCCCAGGGGCACATGATGATTTCATGGGCTGGGCCTGGGCCACATGTCAGCCTCCAGGGGCACGTAGACTGATATGGATGTATGTAGAGAGTGCTTTCCAAAAGAAATATCGGGATGCTATTAACAAACAAACAAAAAAGGGATACTAGGCCTCCAAAAGAGGGCAGATTCTGGTAAACCAGGAATGCATTCAGATGTTCACTCTCTTGTGAATGGTTTCACAGTCTGTTTCCTAGGAGCCTACAAAAATATAAGTTTTATGAGGACAGAGGCATTTCCAGTCTCATTCATCAAATATAGTTACTAGCTCTGTTCTCATGTTTATAATATATTTACTGAATGAAAGAGTGACCTCGAAAAATTCTTCTATAATGCCGCCCTGTTTCGCTTTATTTATTTATTTTAATTTTGGTTGAAGAGCTCTTCACATAGTTGAAACTCATCACTATTTTTTCTGCATGTAGATTTCCAATGCTCTGAAACTCTTAGTTTACTTGAAATAGTGTTTTTAATTAATGTCCTACTCTTCAGAATAGATTTTTTTTTTTTTTTTAGTTTAGTTTATTCAAAGGGGCAAAACTGCCTTGGTACAAAAACCACATTTCTGTCTGTGATGTCTCCTGAAGGTAAGAACCTGAAGGTTTAGCCAGAACTGAAATCCCCACGAATTCAAATGAAGCTCTGCTTTGTGTCCCAGTGGGTTTCTTTCTTCCTGATGACTGTAAGGTGAGGCAGAGTTCAGGGGAAAGACAGGTACAGGACAAAAAGCTGTTGGGTTGTATTTGCTTCTGACACTGGAGTGACTGTGGTAGAACTATTCATTTGGAAAGCTCTCAGGTGGGTGGACAGTAACCTTATAGATGATTTGAAATTTGTGTTGTGTAATGTGTCAATGTGAAGATGCCGAAGGGCCTTTTGTTCCATAAAAATAAATTTCAGTTTTGTGTAATGATTGTGAGGGGAGGCTTATAATAAAAACTCAGAACAGTGGATCCTGTCCTACGTTGTCTTATGTAACTTTAATGCTTTCTTCCCAGCCATTTAGAGATTTAAAACAAATTACATAGCAAAATCTTATGGCAAGGTTTATGGAAGAGAATCATGTCATAGTAAGTATAGGAAGCAGCAGTTTACCATAATGATCAAAAACGTGAGCTTCAGAGTAGGACTACCTGGATTCAAACCCTAACTCTCCCTTCTTTAGGTACGTGACTGTAGGCAAGATGCTAATTGTCTATGTCTCAGTTTCCTTATTGATAAAATATGGACAATAAAATAGTACTACCTTGTAGAAGCTGGACATAAGTTGATATATTTAAGCATTTAAAAAAGTACTTGGTACATAGAAATCAATACATGTGGGTTTGTTTCCATTGCAACTGTTTTGAATGGGAAAAAGATGGGACTGTAAATCCAAGTGTGCATGGAAAAATGATGGGATTTAATCTGAATATCCAGAGAAAATAAGCTATGGTGTATGCCTCTGAACGTGTGTGTGTGTGTGTGTGTGTGTGTGTGTGTGTGTGTGTGTGTGTGTAAGAAGAAGAGGAAAGGCTGTTTTAGAGACTAACCTCTTCTGGCTTCATGCAAAATATTTTCACCTTCTGGGAACTGAGAGCACCTGTTGGGTGTCTTGCAAGTTTGAGAAGAGCAATTGCTCTAAAGTCAGAAGTGGAATTGATGTCATGGAAAGAACCAGAGGCGGATGTGAATAATTAAACCTCCTAATGAGAGCATTAATATTTCCCCAATAGATTGATTTAGCATTTCTCTCACTGAGATTGTTGCATAAACTTACCTGAGCTGGCCATCTATCTTGATTGCTCAGGACGAACTGTACTGGAAAAAAAAAAAAAAAAGCTGGTAGACCACA
>NW_011889069.1:2961110-2963789 GCF_000151845.1 Pteropus vampyrus | reverse complement strand
GGTTTGTTTCCATTGCAACTGTTTTGAATGGGAAAAAGATGGGACTGTAAATCCAAGTGTGCATGGAAAAATGATGGGATTTAATCTGAATATCCAGAGAAAATAAGCTATGGTGTATGCCTCTGAACGTGTGTGTGTGTGTGTGTGTGTGTGTGTGTGTGTGTGTGTGTGTGTGTAAGAAGAAGAGGAAAGGCTGTTTTAGAGACTAACCTCTTCTGGCTTCATGCAAAATATTTTCACCTTCTGGGAACTGAGAGCACCTGTTGGGTGTCTTGCAAGTTTGAGAAGAGCAATTGCTCTAAAGTCAGAAGTGGAATTGATGTCATAGAAAGAACCAGAGGCGGATGTGAATAATTAAACCTCCTAATGAGAGCATTAATATTTCCCCAATAGATTGATTTAGCATTTCTCTCACTGAGATTGTTGCATAAACTTACCTGAGCTGGCCATCTATCTTGATTGCTCAGGACGAACTGTACTGGAAAAAAAAAAATCTGGTAGACCACATAATTTCATAATGAAAACCCTAAGAAGGTAAGGAGAGGACACTGTACTCAAGAAATCATGAGCTTAGGGAATGGTCCTGAGTGGTAAAGCTTTCTAAGCAAGTCATCATTGGGCTTTGACTTGCTATGGTTTATTAATTTTTATGTGAAAATGGGCTTAGTTGTTCAACCCATTCTCTCATCATATGATGTGCTAGAGGCTTGTATCTCTTAGGTTTACTGAAGTCAATTTTCCTGTAAATCTAAGAATACCCGTGGGTGGGAGTAAAGTTATTATTACAAGAAAACCACTGGACAAGGAGTCAAGAATTGTGTCTCAGTCAGTATTCATCAGAGCAATAGGACTAAGGGGAGATATATTTGTATATAAATGGCCTTTGCAGGGAATGGTTTATTCAGTGGTGGGTTCTGGCTAAACAAGTTCAAAGTTCTTAGAGTAGGCAGCTACAAAGGAAAAGTCATAAGTAGGCTAGAGCCCCACTGGCATGAGCTAAAACTTGTTGACCAAAGATAGCAATCAGGAGGTAAGGCCTATAGGGGGAAGGGAGTTTCCCTCAAGGAAGGCCCAAGCCTTCTTTTATAGACTTATGACTGGTTAAGTCAGGCCTGTTTAAGCAATCTCCCTTAAAGTTACTGATTGGAGACTTCAAACACATCTGCAAAATCTTTCTACAGTGGCACCTAGGTTAGTGTGATTGAATAACTGGGAGAGAAGATGTATACATGTGTGCTACAAAACCCCAGCTGCCTCCCATCTGCCCTCCACTTCTCCAGAGAGAACATCCCTTGTAGCCCAGATAACTGGAAACATACTAGAAAGAGAATTCTGGGGGCCAGAGTTCAGCCTCTCTAAGCTGACACATCAAAGAGCTCACACAGAGGGAGAGCAAAAGACAGGAGAGAAATACTCTTGGGATGGCTTTGCCCTTCATGTTGTGGAAGAAGCAGCTGGGTTATAAGACCATCTACGTTTTTCTCAGTTTATACATTATTTTAATTATATCAACACACATCACATTTACATGCTAGTTCATAGATTCCAAGCATATCTACAGTCCATCTTCATTTTGTTTTGTTGTGCTTTGAGCTTATATAACCCTTTCAAATAAATAATACAGGTGTGATTCTCCCTTATTTTACAGGCGAGGATACTATAAGTGTCTTGCTGAGGGTACTGCACTCAGTGTGTGGCAGGCCAGGCATGTCACACATATTCTGATTCACAACTTCCCCAGGCTGCCCAGCATGAGACCCAGCTTGCTCAATGTCTCCTGCACTAGCTCCCCTGATAACATGTTTACTTACTGCTGAGCCTTCCAAAGCAACAGAAAGTGATCTGAGGCAGTTGTGTCCAAATTATGGTCATGGGTTCTCTTTTGTGGATAAGTTCTGCTCTACATAACTGACAGTCTTGGAGATTTGGAAAACACACAGAATCCAATGTTATAGTCATGAGTAGCTCAATATGTAAAGGAAAGCCTAGACTGTAAGCCTGATGAGGGCAGCAATTTTTATCTGTGTTACTTACTGTTATATCCATCACTCTCAAAGTAAAATCTGTCACATAATAGATTTTAAATAAATAATTTTGTATAAATATTAATGTTTAATAAAGCTATGAAACCTGAATCAATGGGGAACATTCATCTGTTAATGAGATTTTGTAAAGTAAGATTGTCTAGACTTTTAAACATAATAGTTTTGTTAACATTACTAGCTTACTTGCCACTTCATGGTCAAAACGCATATTATGCATGTTAGACATCCCAAGAAACATGTTCTATACAATTGCAAATGGCCAGGGTCTAGAGTAATCCAGAAGACAGAGTTCCCTGCCCTAATCTTAAATTACAGTGTCCCTCTGTGCATAATAGCAAAGTTTCTCTTAGTATTAGCTATATCTCTTACTACTATATAATTCTTTATTCTGGGATATCGTGTTGGTAGAAACCATGAGCCCATAAGAAAAATGTGTTGTTTTTTTTCCCCCCAAATATGGAAATTCCACAGACAATGAGGGACTTTCACTTTGCCTGAAGGGAACAAAAAGTCACAAGATTAATTAACCTGCACTAAACTGAGAAATGCTCTTTATTCAGCAGGCACTTTCTGTCTTCTGTAGAGTGTTTGGTTTCTGGCTCTAAGTGGTATGTGCTGGCTGCTTTCTTTTATG